>NW_027261478.1:0-10151 GCF_043381705.1 Parasteatoda tepidariorum | reverse complement strand
TTTTTGTGAGAATGACCCATATATTAAAAAAAGACAGGATTTAAGCTTAAATATTGTTTGAGGACACGAAGTTGAGAGCACGTAGTTTAATTTATAAATGAAGAAAATAATAATGAATTGGGGGAGGGAGGGAGAGATCCTGTGAGTGGTATCATAAATTTGATACAAAAAAATTTCTTTTAACTCAACACTCTAACGTTATTGCTCGAGTCCAAGACTATATTGCTTAATTATTGTTTCATTGCCATTGCATAGTAGTAAAATTTATATTAAAAAAAAATTTCTGTCAAAATTGTTTCGTCCTAATTTTTTTTCAATCATTTTTTTTTTTTTTTTTTTGCCTTTGCTATAAAACATGCATTGTGTAACCATTGTTTAAAACAGAAAACCACTAAACATTGATGGATGATTTTTATGATTTTAAGTTATCCCTCTGGGTAAAAATCAGCAATTTCGACAAAAATTTGGATTTTTTTTTATATTTATAGAAATTTTAGTTTATTAGCTTTTCAAAACTCATTAAATTTTTGATTTCTGACTTTTAGAAATGAAGTTATAGTAGTTTTTTCGTATGCTGACGGACAAAACCGAAAGCGGAAGTAAACTCCCCAAAATATTTAAATTCCATCTAAACTCAACATTTGAATTTTAATTCCTTAGCTTTTTTCAAAACTCTTTAAATTTTTGGTTTCTAATTTTTGCATTTTGTAAGTTATAGCAGATAAGTTATAGATTAAGTTATAGATTAGTTTTGTAAGTTACAGTAGATAAGTTATAGATAGTAGTAAGTTATAGATAGTAGTAAGTTATAGATTTTATAAGTTTTATTAGATAAGTTAGTAGATATGTTATAGATTTTATAAGTTATAGTAGATAAGTTAGTAGATAAGTTATAGATTTTATAACTTATAGTAGATAAGTTAGTAGATAAGTTATAGTAGTAAGTTATAGATTTTGTAGGTTATAGTAGTTGTTTCATATGCTGACAAAAAACGGAAGTAAACTCCCGAAAACGAAGCTTTTAAGTTTTTTGCTTTGATTTGAGTATAATAACTCCTGATTGATTTGAGTATAATTACTCCTGATTGATTTGAGTACAATAACTCCTGATTGATTTGAGTATAATAACTCCTAAATTTGAATAAATTTTGCTAAGATGAATGAAATTTATTTTCAGAAGTTAGTTTTGAATTATTTTAGTCAGAGTATATTCGTACCGTTTAGAATTTTCTTGCATTTTAAAAGCATTTTTTGTAGAAGGTTAATTTTGATAAAATTTTCTTACGCTAACACGCATTGCAAACAAAGTTTATAATGAAATTCTCTGAAATTTTGTAAACAGATTTTGAAGAATGTTAGTGATGTTTTGAATTAAAAACTAAAGTCTAAGGGGGAATTTGTAATTTTTCTTAAGGTTTAAGTAAGAATATTTAGAATTTTTCCATAAAAATTCGATATTAAACAATGTATTTAATTAACTAATGTTTTTAATTGTTTTTCCGAACATTTAAGATTTTCGTTCAAAACACTAATTATCACATTATTGATCTAGAAAAAAATCTTATTTTGAAATTTATGCATTACAATTTGTCATAGATCTGTTAGCGTGACATAAATTTGTAGTTTTTAAGCTCAAATTTCTCCTTATTTTAAAAAATATTTTATAATTTTTTTTTTTAATTTTACTTTAAAGTCTTAGGATCCTTGGCCATAGATGGCGCAATCTATACATAATAATAAACGCGGCTGTGTGTGTGTGTCTGTTTGTCTGTCTGTCTGTAATCACAATATATCGCCCCAGCCTCGCCCGGGCACGAAACTCGGCACATAATTGTGTTTTGACATAATGAAGAAGTATTTTTTTTCTTTTTCAAAAATTTTGATTAGCTTTTTAGTTATCAGTCATTTTGTAAGAAAATCTATGCTTTTTCGTCTTCAAAGAGCCATATTCAAAAAACTATTAAAAAATGCATATACTTTTCTCCACTCTTATAAATGCATGCTAATGCGAACCTTACAATTTAAATATTAATCTTCGACAACTTAAACCAATAATATACAAAGGAATTAATAATTTAATTGTAAGGTTCGCATTAGTTTACATTTATCAAAGTGGAGAAAAGTTTAACTTTTGTATTAAAAATGTGGCAACATATTCGATACGTAAATAGAACGCTTCGCTTTGATATATTTGTCGCTGTTCATAATTGTTATAATCAGTTTTTCTTCTTCTTTCCACGCTCTATTTTTTTTTTTCTTAAGCGAAGACGATAATTTTTGTAGCGATATAGAAATAGAAATTGATACCATAAAAAATTAATTCGTTTTCGTGTTCTTTTCATGTATTTGGCATTTCAGTTTTTTTTTTCTTAAGCGTTGCAGCTATATAATATATAAAATAGGAATTTAATTGTTTTTGAAGGAACGATCACACTTACCTTGGATCTCTTTGGTTTTTCTATTCTTTATTTCCTGTTATGTTTTAAAAAACTTTATTTGTGAAAACCTTTAGCGTGGCGGACAGTTGGCTGCCTTAGGAGGCTAGTGTGATAAATATAGATAACGCATAATGGCGAAGTGTTTCAATTTTATGGTTACCAAACATAAAATTGAAATTTTAATTGAACCTTTTTTCTAAAAAGAAAAATTGTATCAAAACCAGTTGGATATCTTAAATATTTGATCATTTAAGCAAGAACAGAGTCCGGTCTTAAAATCGTTTGACGAGAAACTATTCTAAGCTGTCATCAAAAGTTTAGGACATTTTGAAATTTAACCTTATTAACTTGGTACACAAGGCATAGGTTAAGCAGATGCATAAGAATTTGTCAATAAATGACGCAGACTAGCCCTCTGTCTCAAATATTAATTTTAGAAAAGAGACACATCTCAAACATCGGTAATAGATGCTGAATACAAATAGGGAATAGATATAATCGGTAATAGATACTGAATACAAATCGGGAATAGATATAATCGGTAATAGATGTAATTATAAAATATAATAGGTAATAGATATAATTAAATGCAAATTGGCCGAAGAAACGAAACTCCATCCTCTTATCTCCAGAACTCGAACCTCTCTTTTTTCTTCTCCTGCTTTACAAAGATTTCGCAGAATGTAATCCTCAGAATTCAATCTTTGTTGTGATTGACCTAATTAATGATTCGTCATATTTTGAATTTTCGTTTTGTTCTTACACTTTTTTATGTTAATTTTGAGACTTCTAATATGTAGCCTCAAAAGAATTGATTTCAGACAATATATTATATTAAAAGCATTGATTGCCAGACACCTTGTACCTTTCTAATATATTGATATTCTTAAAAGATCGTAGGAAACTCTTCTTAATTAAAATGAGTTGCTATCAAGTTTTTAATATAAATACATTTATGCTCAAATGAAATGAAATATTAGGGTTGTGTAAATAAAAAAAAGTACAAATGTGATAGTTTTAAATATAAAGTAGCGATTGCCGTGTCATCGTTCTGGATTAAAAATTAATGTAAAAGAAGTGTACAACAGTATGAGTATAACTGATTAACCAGTTCTCAGGAAAACATTTCAAATGAATGTAAAGTTGTGCTAAGAGGGATGCATCTCGAACATGTAATATGAATTAATACAATTTTTCGGTGGCAGAATATGAGCTGATTGCAAACATTTCTTTGCAATTTGTGGTAAACATTGGCTAGAAATGTAAACAAATAATGTAACAGTTTTAATCACTATCAGATTTTCTAAGATTCGAATGAGGCAAACAGCATGATCTCTCATGAATCCATTGCTGCTGATGAAATTATTAGAGGTAATGAAAGAATTACTATGCGAAACCAGTGGTCGGAAAAAAACTACATTATTTTTATAGTTTACAACTACTAAAACTACTTTGTTACAAATGTAGTTAACTACACCTACTTATTTTTGAATGTAGTGACTACAAACTACTTTGGATTTGAAGCATCACTGGCTGCCGTCAGTGTGCTGGTGGGTGACCACTTGGATCAGTCTGCATGGGGATCGAGGGTGTGCGGTATTGGTCCTCGTTAAACTGTTCTACCGTAAAGTGCTCGACTTCGCGTGCAGGTCGTCGGGGTACCGAAGCGGGGGTGCCATCCCCTCTGCAGAGGATCAAAATTGGGATGGCATGTCTTCGGCTCATCCTCAGGGATGCTTCCCAGACCGTCGCCAATAGCCCACTGTGCAGCTCCAGTGAGACTTAAACCAACTACAACTACAACAACATTTTTTTTAAATTTCCAATGAGCTGCATAATGCGCACACATGAGCAGACCTAGTGCGTTCTCCAGAAGTGGTATCCACTCTTTCAGGACCACCACAATGGGTGAGTTACCGTTGGCCATGTTAATTTGGACGTCTAGTTTCTGCCACACTAGATGACAGCACCGAGACTCTTATTTGGATGTTAAAGTGCACTAGGAATTTAATTTGGCCGGAAATGCCAAGAGCCAATAAGGCACTCCAGGGATCTTTTACATGCCGCATAATCATACGACATGGCCGCTGAGGATTTTCTGCACCCCGAAAATCCGGTGTCTGGGCCGGGGATCGAACCCGCAGACTTGGGCTCAGAAGGCCGACGACAAACCAACTGCTCCACCCAGCCACTACTACAACAACAAATATTAGTTATACGTGATTTTAAATTAATAATTCCTGTAAACACTTAACTACAGCAAGTAGCTAATAGCTCATTTTCATTGTATCCATTGACGGACCAGCGAGGATTTGTACTCACCAAATTAGAAAACTTTTTTGCGTTCGAACCATGTTTCTTCTCTAAACTAACGTTAAAAGTAGTTGCCAGAAATCGTTACAAACTACTGTTTTTTATCTCATTACTCACTACAATGCGTTTCTTAAAAAAGTAACACGCTACAGTACAAACTATGAAAAAAGTAGCGACTACAGTAGTTTCACTACTTGTAGTGTGCAACTTCCGACCACTGCTCGTAACAATCTGTGCAGTCATCTTCCGCCACTGTAACTATTCGCATCATTCTCAGGTTGACTTTACATTCACTTTGAATGCTCTCAGTTGATCTGGTTAATCAGTTACTTACAGTTCGCAATGCACCCCTCTTGCCTACTTTTTCAATGATGAATCACAACTGTCTCTATTGTATTCCTAATGTTCTCACTCATATCCTCTTTTTACTGGTGTAATTCTTAATTCAAATACATACTGATTTTTTTTTTTTTACTTTGCAGCCAATATCTGCAAAAACGACTTATCAGACAAAGTCATATTTTGTCGTTTCTTGAACGGTGGAAAACTTCAAGTATTTGAAATAAATCCATGCCTCTGCACGCACATCCTCCTAGATTTTGGAACTTCAGCTTCAGATATAAGTAAGTTAAGGCTGTTTCCCAGAGATTAAAGAACCATGTTTAGTATTTCTTTCACTGAACAAAAGAAAACTCTTAAAAATTAAATGCTGAAAAATTTTAAATATTCCCTTTTTTTAAGGGTAAACTATATTTTTCCAGCTCAAAATTAGCTTTTTAAGTACTTAAAATCAACAAAAAATTCTCTATATTATTTTAAACTTTAGAAATTTCAATTTTTAGAAATGTTCTAGGTGGAAAAACACAAAATAGGAAATGAAAAAAAGTTGTTTTTACAACCAAGAGTATCAAATTTTTAATGCGAAATATTATTTCAGAAATACCGGTTGCTCAAAAAATAGCGGTTTTAGTTCGAAAACTCAAAACGGGAGAAATATAAGAACGACTAGTTGAAAGTTAATTATGACCATTCGTTGCTATGAAAACCACATAATTCATTTTCCCTAATTTTCAAAATTTGTTAAAAAAATTTCAACAGATGGCGCTGCTGAAAAAAATAATACACACTGCTTTTAAAATAACCACTTTTTGCAGAAAAAAGCATGGCGCTGTCTGAACATACTAAAAGAAAACTGTGCAAATATTATAATTGAAATATCTTGGCATACAGCAACAGACATTGGTTTTTGAGTTTTCCCCCTTTGTCGTGCCATCTGCTGTGAAATTTCGCAATTAATTTTAAATCTTGGTAAATTTATCTCCTAAGTAGAACGCAGCGTTTCTCAGTTATTCTTTAATTGATTTTTAAAATCATCTGTTATTTCTTAAATATTATTTTAATTTCAAAATGCTGACACATTTAGTTTGTTCAATTTTTTTTTTACGTATTAAGTTTTTTTTTTCCTTCTATTTTTGGCACTTGAAAGTTTAATTGATAATCTTTTCAGTTTAAAAGACTTATTTCTTCATTGTTGTTAAGCTATATAACGTTATTTCAAATTTTATTTTTCAGAGAAATTTACTTATCTGCGTTCATTGAATCACAGGCTCCAAATCTTAGGAACTATTTCTGTTGACGTATCTAACATGACTGTCAATCCTCACAACTTGTCTGCCTGGGCTTTAAACAATCAATTCGATGGATTGGATTTGCTCGTTAAAAGTGAAGCTGCTTCAAATGATACGCAACCAAATAATGTTGTTTTTTTCATAAAGGTAATTTTAAAAAATGTGTATATACATATTACTGAGATACTATACGCAGCTTTAAGTACTTCATTCGCAGTTTTTTTTTCTTTTGCTTTCATTTTGGCATATAAACTAATTTTATAATCGAACCTACAGCCTTTAACTTTCACCCGAAAGATCGAGTTTTCAGTCTGTCAAATATAGATATTTCTACTTTGATTTCAGTACGTAATCCTCACCTGGCTTGCTTTCTATTTCTTGTTTATCACTCTTTCATGGTGCATGGCTGTTTGTGGTATTTAATCGTCAACCGCAGAAACTGCTCCCGCACTGACGACATGGTAATACCTCTCAGGTGGCATTGCAATGTTGGTCAGTGCTTCCATTTTCATTGTTGCCTTCCTTTGCTCTTTCTTTTATATATAGCCGTCGTTGAACAGTCGACCCAATTTTGGGTTTACGACTACTAATGTTCAACTCCGTATCCTTGTAGTTTTGAACCAATCCAGAAGACAAGCAAACTCCTGGATCAGTACTCCCAGAGGTATTGATTTGTTATGGGAAAATGGAGGGCTTTGAGACTCGACAGATTTAAAGTGCAGAAGTCACCATTTACTACACGGGGAGTCTTCGGTCGGTGGGGATCGAACCCATGAACTCTTGGACATGGATTCAGCGCCCTACCAATCAGGCTATCCCGACCCTGCTCGTTCTTTTGTGAACATTTTCTTCAGAGTATACAGATAGATATTCTACATTTTGAAATCGCTGTGAAAATTAAATTTATATTTAAAAATTTATAGCCAACCTAATTATTATCGGAAACGATAGCAAAATTTGTATTTTGATTTCCTTTCATTATTGTACCATATTGTAAGTTCTTTAGAGTCTGAAAATTTTTATTCATTTTCCAGGAAATAAAAAATTTATTGAAGAAATCTCGCGAAGGATCCCCAAAAGCTTTGATGCTAACTCTCACAGGAAATACACTTTTGCATTTAGAGAAAATACTCAGTCAAGACGAATTCAGGTAAATATTCATACCCAAGAATTTTTTTAATGGAAAATTAATTAAGAATTATCATTTCCAGTGGTTGGATTTTGCTTTTCTCGATATTGCTTATTTAATACAAAAAATTTTATCTTATTTTTTACTTTTTAATTCACTATAAAATATAAATTAATTATATATTTTTTTAATTTTAATTTAGGGACATTGATTTCATGAGTATACTAGAAATGAATGAAACTGATTCAAGCTCATCGAGGAACTTCTTTTTAGTAAGTAGTTAAAAATGATGTAGCAGCATTTATTCTGAATTTGTGAAACAGAGCGTCATAAAGTAATTAATTATTTTTAGGTCTATAATTAGGATAGCTAATTTTAGACCTAAAAATAACCACTAGCCGCGTGGCGAGTGAACAAAATATAGAGGCAACTTAAATTAAATAAACATCTGGTCGCTTTTTTCCATCGTTTTATTTACTTATTTATTTATTTATTATTATTATTTTTTATTTTATTTATTTATTTATTTATTTATTTTTTTTTTTTTGAAAACCGTTTGGAACCATTAAGATTGAATTCTAGTACGTGAAAATCCGCTTAAAAGTTATTCGAGGTAGGTTTTTTTCGTGCACTGATATAGTTTGTCTAAAGTAAGAACTACCCTAGCCATTCGTCTGGACCCGTGGCTGTGTCTATGGTAACGAGGTATAACTATTTCAAGTAGGGGTGTGGGGTCATTGTTTAGGACAGGTTTTGGCTTGGGTCGGTAACAGAAAAGGAATATTTTTCTTTAATCTTTGAATTAACTCTAGAATAAAGAGAAGCTAACCACCCTGAAATGCGTTGTTCTTGTTTCCATATTAGCAGGCGACCTCAGACTTTGTGGCTGGGAGAGTGCTTACCGTAGACAAACTATACTTCTCATTAATCTTATTGTGTTTCTTACCAAGGCATTAAAAATGAAATTTTTGAATAAAATAATCACATGGTTATTACCGGTATGTCAGTTTCCATTCGTTTTTATGCCAAACATCCGACGTGAAAAAAAGGCTGAACATGTCTTTTCTTAGAACACTTTCCAAAAACGTAAAAAGCGGAGAATGGTTTGATTGCTACATCATGTTATGCAGTGCACACGTGATGTCAGATAATATCATTTGGGTAAGTGCAAAAAAATACAAATTTTATAAGCCGAAATACGTAACCGTTGAATGCAACTGGAATAGCAATGTATCGAAATTTGAAACAAATTACCAATAATTACCCCGAATGTATGTTACTTTGATTAAGGGAATATTTAAAACAAATTCATGTATCTGTACTATATGTAATAAAATATGTATTTTTGCTTGAATGAGACATAATATTGATTCGAGAATTAACCGCTTTGCATATTTCATAAAAAATCTAAAACTTTAAAGGATGCATTGAGTTTAATGAGTTGGTAGGGTAATTAATATTCTTGGAAATATGATTAAAATTTCCATCAAAACGAGTAATTTCAACTTTTATTTTAACCCTTACCAATCTGGAATAATTTCAAGTTTATCACCTATTATGCGTGATTTAGTAATTAATGACATTAATTACAAATACATAATAATTTATAATTAAGTTATTTATACGTATGTTAATCAAAATGAATGATAAAAATAATAAAATGCTTTGCCACCACATTACGCGCCATTCACCCTATAATAAGTGCCATACCGCTTATATGGTGACATTGAATCTAATAAGTGGAAGTATTGCTTATATATTTCGGCATTGAACCTAGTAAGTGAAAATGCCTTGCCGCTTATATGAAGGCATTCGTCCTTGAAGGGTTAAATTTATAAGCCGTTAAAAATCTTAAGTTTGTTATCTAAAGAAATCAAGTTATCTCGTTAAATATCTCTCGAAATCGTTAATTTTTTTTAAACTAATGTTCGAAATTTTTAACTCTACAAACTAATTGCGATATTTTTTTTTTCAGAATTTGAGAAGACTGATGGAAGAACGAACTCCAAAAGAAAAGATTTTGATATCTCTAAGCATTCGTCAAACTTTGGCAGCTCAATACAATGGAAAGAATTTTCATGTAATATTATAAATAGATTTATAAATGGAAATATTTTTTAATGTTTTATAATATTCTGTGTTTTAATTGTTCTTATTGAGACGGAAGCTTTAGAAGTATAATTATCACGCAAATTTGAAAATTATCACATAGTAAATATTTTGTAATATTTTAAATTAAAAGTAAATATTTTGTCCATTTCTACCTTCAATAAAATCACTCGTTTTAAAGTGTTCCAATAATTTAAATGAGTCAAAAATTTAAATTTTAAATGTTTTAAAATTTAATTTTTAAATGTTTAGAGCAGTATTTTTTTTTTTATCAAATTGCTTTTACTACGTCAATGACAAGCGTTCTGTGGTTGCGTGTTAAGGCCGAAATTACAATTACAAGCAGCTTGAAACTAACTAAGCAAGACCTGATTTTTATGCTACATTTAAATGTGGAAAACATGAGAATTGGATGAATGCAAGCGACGTCATAGTGAATAAATCACGGCATTCGTTTATACTACGATTCATTCAAAAGATAGATCGACACACGCGCGCTATGTCACTTACAAGTATCCAATTAAATATGATTCA
>NW_027261477.1:0-10156 GCF_043381705.1 Parasteatoda tepidariorum | reverse complement strand
AAAGAAATCCAGCAAAGACTTTTGTTTCAATGAAGAAACAAACTCTTTTTTTAAGCAGCCATTTATCCCTTATTCTTTTTAAATAAATCAATTGAACTGGATCAACATCATTTTGACGTTCTTGCCAATTCATTGCAATATCTAATCAACTGCAAGCCTCTATATGAGAAAATCCACTATCTTGAACTTGATCACCTACTTCTTCCTCTTCGTCTGTTTCATTCAAAATTTCATCATTATTTAAAATTTGAAATCTTGGGTCATTTTCACCGTCTCTACACCATTCTTCTATTTCTTCTGCTGTATAATCTGACATCTTTTCATACGGAAGATGTACTGGTTCAGAAACGTCAGTTTCGTTTGTTTTTCTGTAACGAATTTTATTCCAAGATTTAAGATCACTGTAATCACTAATCATTAACCATAAGCGACAGCTACCTATCCCCCAATTGCAGACCTTTAGCACTGATCTATTCATAAATTCCTTTCGCATTCCAGTCATTGTAGACTGTCAAAATGCAGCTCGCATTCTTGGAAGATAATTTTCAGTTGAAGAAGGCTAAAGGGGTATGTAGGTTTAACTGTATAACAATACATGTATGTATTGGCTACTATAAGAAAACTGCTAAAACAGGTTGTAAATTAAATATGGTCATGGTTCGGATAATATGGACGTTCAGATAATCGGCGCTCTTCATAATTTTCAGTTGAAGAGGGCTAAAGGGGTATGTAGGTTTAACTGTATAACAATACATGTATGTATGGCAACTATAAGAAAACTGCTAAAAAAGGTTGTAAATATGGTCCTCAGATGTAGTGGATATTATTTACTCTTCTAAATTTAGAAAAATTTTCGATAAGTTAAAAGTATTCTAAACTTTAAAAAAAAAAATAGTGAATCCGGACATAGTTTGGATAGTTGGACGTTCGGATAATCGGCGCTCTACTGTATTCATATTTATTTATTTCATTATAAGAAACCAAATAAAGAATTTAATTTGGTTACCCTGTATCATATGGTTTTTTAAAGAAAATCAATGTGCCTGATATTGAAGGTAAAAACTTTTTAGCTAAGATATTTTAGTTAGGTTACAGAAATATAAATATTTAATAGACATTCTTTCTTAGGACTTCATAGATTAATGGTTTTATGACTTTTACACACATTTTGATTAAAATTAACGGTACATTTTTCCTTAAAAAAATTTCTTTTTTTATTGGTCAACCTTGTATCTTTTTAGCAATATATATTTGCAGTCACTTACTTGCTCAAATACTCCAGGAAGATTATTAATCCAATGAAAACTAAAAAGAAAAAAATAATTTTAAAAAAAAACTGTACAAGTTTTAAGTGTGAATATTTTTATAGCATTTTAAGATAATTAAAAACTAGGTACATGAAAGCACGTTAGTCAAAAAAAATATGTGTAGAGCTTGTCCCCAGTAATCATCCAAAAGAAAGTACATTGAGAAAGGTGCTATATAGAGGGTCAACTGCCCATTAAAATAAAAATGTCCCTAAACACAAGTTCAAAGGTTGTGTTAATAAATTGTAGTACTTTACAGATTACAATAAATTTACATCTAAATACAGAACAGCAGTTATTATTTTTAATCTTTATATCAATTGTGCTATTAGTTGTTATCAGTATACATTTTCGGAACCGAATGTGGTATGAATTCTTTCCAAATCCATCTGTCTCGTAAATTTTCTGTATTTGCAATTTTACTGATTTTTTAGAAACCTTGGTCAGGAGTCCAGTCTGAAAATGTATTTTATAAAAATCAAATTTAAAATAAGTAAAGGAGTTTCAGGAGTGAGGTTCCACATCATCAGAAAACAGGCCAATCCCTCTTGCCAAAGAAAAAGTACTGTGTTTCTTTAAGTGCTTGTTATGCAAGAAATAGAGAAAGGCAAAAGTTCTGCGCTAATCATTCTAGCTAAATAGCTTATTGCAATATTTTGAAAGGCAGTAATTTCTTTCCAAAGAAAGAGGCAGTAAATCTCACTCAATATCATTTGAGCAGCTGTTACAAAGGCACATAGTTGCACTTGTTGAATGTTGGTTAAGCTAGGTGGAATAAAAAAAAAAATACCTACTATTCAAATTTTATTCAGGCTACAGTTTCAGGGTGCGTAGCCAAATCTTTTAACAAAAATTAAGCACTTTTCAAGTACTTTTAAAGCACTCAAAAAATATTTTTGAGCACTATATACATTGACTAAATGCAAAATAATTTTTGAAGACTTTACATGAGCATGATAGAATAACTAGTTTCTGACAAAGAACACTTTCCTTGATTATATTAGCCATTATAAAATGATCAAAAGATTTTTCGGTTCTATATCAGAAGGTGGAAAATGAAGCCTGAAATTGAGAATATCTTGCAAAATGCAGCATAGTTGCACATGAGAGTGCAATTATCTTGCCGAACCCAGCTCAGTAGAGGACATGCGGATTCACAAGTATTTCATCAAACACGTAAAATGATCACTTTTATAAGCTACGGACTGACGGTGAGCCGAAATGGATTGTGGTTGAATGAATTGTGAAATTGCTGGATAGAACAGTGTGAAAAGCACGCTTTTGCATAATATGTGGCGAAAATCGACAAGGTAAAGAAAAAAAAAATCTCATTTTCGAAAATGAAAATTAAGCACTTTTTAAAAACACCCAATGAAAAAAGCACCTTTAAGGGCTGTTAAAAAACAAAAATCGAAAATAAGCACCTTTAAGCACTTTTTAAAAACGCTACGCACCATGAGTTTTATGATCTAAAAATAACAATTTATTGACTTTTTACTTGTAAAATGTAAAATATTATTTTTGACTGGCTTAATTAGTTCAGATATAATGCCGTTACAAACTGGGAATTGCGTAAACAAATAGATTAAAGTTAATAATTATCATTATTTATCATATTTTACAAGTGATAACATATAATAACCAGTAATTATTTATAATCATCAGTTTATTACATTAACTGCAGTGTACATACAAATTATAAAAAAAAGAGAATACTATATAAAAATAAGCATTGAACAAATATAATATAAAAAAATAATAAGAGATAATATTAACATACTTTAAGCTGCTCACAAAAAGCTCAATACTGTTTGGAGAAAAGGGCAAATATTCCTCATCTACAACCATCTTAACAGTGGGTATTTCAGAACATATTTTACTTTGCTCCTAATTACAGGAAGAGAATAAATTTAAGTAAACAGAAGAATTCGTATGCAAAACTCAACCGCACACCAGCTACAATAGGCACATACAGCAACAGGAGGGATTGTGAGCCCAACTCAAAAATCTTGAAAATTTCTTGTGTAAAATCATTAATGACGCATTTCAAAACATTCATGTCTTTTTAAATTTAAATCGTTGATATTTTTACAACATGAAATTCTAAATATGCAGCATAACTTATATGAATAATTATGTATACCTAAATTTACTTTTATCTCTAATCACATTTATTATTCCACCAGAAAAAATATTTACAAATAAAATAGATGCCAAATATAAATTCTAGTTCTAATATTTTTATATAAAATATACACGAATTTTTATACATAAATGCAATCGGCGATTTCTTGAAACTTCTGGACCTTGGATTTCCTGAAACTTCCGGATTGCGGTTAGCAAAAAAATCAGGAAATCCGGATTTTTTCCGGAGCACAATCATCTCTGCAGGAAGAACAGTTCTTTGTAGAAGAAGCACGATAGCTCAACAACTACTACAGGCACACGTGAGAATAGTTTGTTATAAAATAAGCACAACTACTTAACATCTACTACAGGCACAGACAAGAAGAACAGTTTCTAGGTATCTTGTATGTGCCTATAGAAGTAGCACAACTGCTCAACAACTAGCAGTTCAAAGAAGTTTCTAAAATTGCAAGTTTTTACATAGAGCTGCTTTCCTTGATAATTAGCACATTGATCATGTTGCTAGCATGGTAACTGGCAGGAAGATGCAAGGTTGATTCTCAGCAATCATAGCAACTCTAGGATATAAATTTCATAGCACTAAATCATATATGTGGAAAGAAAGTAGGGCTGAAAAAGTTTAGGATTCCATTTCAGCAGAACATCTGTTTTCATCTGTTAGCTGTTGAGCAAAACACTGCCTCTTATTTGATGAGAAAAGAAGAGAGAGATGGACATACCAACTTATTTATCCTAACACTTAACTCTTCTACTTTCAGATTCAATGCCCAAACAAATCATTTTAATTAAATAAATAAAGGTAGATACTTATTTATTTATTTTATTAAATCTAGATTTGTTCACATGAATATAAACATTGTTTTATGAATAAAAAAGAAATATTACAGAACTGTTCTTTTTTTCTTCTTTTTTCCTACACAGCAATAACTTCTGCATGATTTTTTCTTTCATTAAAAGATTTATATCACAATGACATATTGAAAATACTAACAAGTTCAATGCTACATAACTTATCATATCTTAACAAGTTTGCAGTGAAATTATGGAGAACAAAAACAATTGAATATACAAAATGTCGTACATTTAACTTTTTTGCTAAAATTTGTTTATTGTAAGTTTTAAAATACTAAGGCAACAGATACATACCACCATTTCAGATGAAATGTCACACTGATATAGCATCTCAACATTGTCCTAAAAAGATGAAATTAAAATCTAAAGCATTTAAAATAGAAAAGAAAACATAAAATTAAAAATAAAATTAAAAATATTTCAATAAAAAGATCTAAATTTTTTTTTTTTTTACTTTTAGTACACAAATACAAATTATAAAAAAATTTTAAAACTAGCAAAACAATTGGATTGAAAATTTTATTTTCATCAAACCAAATAAAGAGATATTAAGACTTTTTAAAAGTTCACTCACTGGTGTTAAATGCTTAGAAATATGACCTTTTCCACAGCCTAGCTCCACACAATTAGTAAATGTCCTGTAATAATTAAATTTAATAAATAATTAAAGAACTATTTTCACTTGTAATATACGCATTTGTATAAAAGGTTTTTTTTTTAAACAAACCACAAATAAAGTTTTAAAAAGAGTTTTAGTTTTAAAAAGACAAGAATTTAGAGAGAATTAAAGAGAGAATTTAGTTTTAAAAAGACACCATAGCCTCATTATTATTTTTTTTTTTTTATTTTTTTTTACAGAAATCACTTTTTCTCCTTTAAACTTTTTAAATAACATCAGCTATAAAGTGTTTAGTCGATAATACAGCCATTCTTCAGTTTCAGGTTAAACTAGAAAATAGCTTTTTGCTATGTTCAAAAGAAAAGTTTTGAGTTTATTTAATTTATTATTAACAATAAATTTGCTTTCAGTACATAATTTGATCAAAACAATTACAAAAGATAAACTTACTTCTGTTTTAGTCAAAGTAGCAGGTAATCTTACATAAATTTAGAATTCAATGGTTTTAACTCCTTGCAATGTTAACTTCTTTTTTTTTTTAAATAAAGCTAAAAGTGTTGTAAAAGATGTTTTGTAGTTTTAAATAATTTTCCAAATTATTTCACAACATTTAAAATAAACTAATGTTTTCTAAAGTAAAATTGTCAAAGAGTAGGCAAAATTTAGTACTATCGGCTGAAACACTTTTGGTAAAAATAAATGCAAGCAACATTCATTTACAAATCCCTACTGAAAAATTGTGCAATCAGTAATAAAATATAAAAGTTTAATAAATGCTTCGTTAGTAATAAAAGTAACAAATTAAGAAGAAAAAAATTTCTTTAGATAGATATTGCACTTAAATTTTGAAAAGCATATAATGTAAATGCATATTTAATAATATGTATTGGTTTTAACTATATAACAACTTTTACTTAAACTGTAAACAATTGAGCTGTTTTAGTCAGAGAGGTTTGCTGTTTAGTAACCTTTAAAGAGACCTATTACAATTCTTAGATATCAATTATAATATAATTCACTAATCAAAATTATAATGTAATTCTTTATGCTTTAAATAATAGTAAAAATATGTACATTTAGATATTATTATTGAATAATAATAAAATAATTATAAACTATAAGCAAACTTAAAACATTTTTATTTATAGAAAAAATTAAAAAATTGAATGATTAAATTACACAATAGCTGTTTAAGAATACAAAATGGCAAAATTACCTAGTGATATCAAATACACGGTCTGCAACTCTGTCACCAACCTAATTAAATAAATTCAAAAAATTTGTTTTTAAGACATCCTGATTAAACAAAAACAAAAAAAAAACATCAGTAAATATTCACAGAACATGTCAGCAAATCATTTACTAGTTAAGTAGAACCTCAATTCTCTGAAGTAATTTAAATTGAACTTCATAAGAAAAATCAAAATTTCCAGATAATCAAGATCAGCGTTTATCCATCATAAAAACTATCAATAGGGTTATAAAAAAGTTTTATTTGTTGTGCAGTCGAACTCGTTTATAACGAGCACAAAGGGACCGTAACATTGTACTCGTTAAATCCGAGTGCAACCAGAAGAGGGGGGGGGGCTTGAGAGGTCAAATGATTGAGTTTACTTAAAATTTAATTAATACTTACTTACTTTAATTACATCAATTAATTTAAATAAATACTTTTTTTAATTTAATGACAACTAACCTCCCCAACCTGCAAAAGATTAGAGCGATAAGGGCAATTAAATTTCAGTTCAAAGTTAAATTTCAATTTCGCACATTTCTTATCATTTTGAAAAAAGGATATGACAGAAAGACTAGAAAGATGAGAAAAAAGATTGTAAGACAGAAAAATATTGCTCGCTAAAACTGGGTCTTGCTCGTTAAAGGCGACTTCTGTGCCATAGATTTAACATTGATACAACCAAATATTCTCATTTCCCTCGGTAAATCCGAGCTCGTTATAGACAAGTTCGACTGTACTACTAAGCACAGTGATGCATGATCCAATGGTGGTTTTTCTTATATAAATGACAAAAAAAGTTTTGTTTATACCTGAGATGTTATAGCTGATAGTTAAATTTTTTCCACTTTTAAAAAATAATTCTTGCACCAATAATACTATATGGCATCTAGTATTTTTAAAGTTGTTAAGTCATATCCAATAAATATCAGGGGTCTGTCTAGGTTTTTCTGAAAGGTACCTATTTTGTGAAAATTTTGACATAATTTGTGAAAAATTAAAAATTATATTAAAAAGTCAACACAAAAACATGGTAAAAATATAGATTTATCGTTTCTTAAGGGATACAAAACTAAAATTTTAAGAAAAAGTATTTTGTGAAACTACCGTTTTCCCAAAGTTGAATTTGTGAAACTACCGTTTTACCTAAAATTGAATTTGTGAAGGTACCGCTAAACGGTAGTAAATTCGGCCTGGACAGATCCCTGAATATATATATAGAATAAAAGACTATATATGAGTCAACACAATGCATATTGAAAAAGGAAAAAAGACAAACCAAATGTTTAGAAAAAATTGGAAACAGGCTTTATTAGCAGAAATATTCCGGTAATAGAGGCTTTATTGAACTAGACGAGAATTCTATAAAATTATATCTGTCCCAAAATGATAATCAAGTGTTTATGACAACTAAGCAGCAGTGGCATACAGAAAAAAAAATCACAAAATCTATCAAACCTGAGAGGAAAAAATATAAAAAACCTCAATGAAAGCCATATTTTAAAACAATTTATTACAACTATAAGAATTAGGCAGTTTCATTCGTTTCTTTGGCAATTTCAGAAGGCACAAATACCAATAGAGAAAATGTACTAAGTTTATGTTGATTCAGCACTAAGATACCGACATATTTAAAATACAGTCTTGTGCTGCCCTTTATGTAGCATTTAATTTTTATCCACCCTTTAAAATTTATTTCAGCCTACAATCTTCTGCTAACATAACATGATTTTAGTAAGCAATATATTGTTTTTGTAACAGCTAATTAGATAAAATTATAAAAAAGGCTCTTCTAAGAGAAACATCTTAACTTTTAGTGCAAGAAAGACTAGTCAACTATGAACAAATTTGAAAGTTATATTTATGCATAATAAATAGAGTGCGCATTTACTTTTAAAAATTTCATACTGTATAGATAGAACAGATCTTTTACTTGGCAATGTTAACAAAACCTGGGAAATGGGTAAACAAAGCCATTAGTTAAAGTTAAATTCGAAATTACTTACAAATTTGAAACTTGCTTTAAAAAAAATTATTGAAAATAATAAATATTAAAAATAACGGGTAAAATAAAAGTACACACAATATTGAGCAATGAGGTCCCGTCTTTATAAGATATTATCACTTAAAAATTAACTGTAATGATTTAAGAGGAAAATCCTGAATTATTTTAATTAAAACAAATTTATGGAAATAGCTTGATTTACTGCTCCAAACGTGCTAAAATACAGTAGACCAATTACAAACCTGTATTAAATGGATTATAAATACAAATAAATATAATATAGAGGTAATATTTTCTGATTCTTACTAAATCTCGTTACAAACAACAAAAGAGAAGTTTGTAATAAATATAAACCAATAAAAGCTGCAGAAAAACTCTACATGAACTAAAATTTCTGTTTTTTTAAAAAAAAAAAAAAAAAGAAACGTAAAATAATCTTTTAGAACATAAGTTTGAAAAAGTGTAGCTTACTTCATCTTTCAAATAATCATAAACTTCGCCACCTTTGATTTTTGCCGACCAATTTCTGTGTATCTTTTTAGTTTGTCTATCAAAAACATCTAAAGTTGTAATATTTGAAAATCTTCGTATAAAA
This sequence comes from Parasteatoda tepidariorum, assembly GCF_043381705.1. Lineage (NCBI taxonomy): Eukaryota > Metazoa > Arthropoda > Arachnida > Araneae > Theridiidae > Parasteatoda > Parasteatoda tepidariorum. The sequence goes on along the minus strand of NW_027261477.1, from coordinate 1,396 downwards.
TGAACGTTACGAAAAAATTCTGTTTTTTTAATAAAAGGGTTCAAAATGTTGTAATAAAATGATAAATTGCGAACATAAGTGGCAAACATATTCAATATTTTACTGTTTTAAATGTAAATTAGTAATTAATAAATGGTTAACATGACTTAAATATTTTATTAAGTTTACATTTTACTTATAAACTTGAACATATTTCTCAAAATCAAACCGAATTTTCAAATTTCAACCTTCACATCAAATATAAATATAAACAAACCATTGCTTCACTTCATTTACACCATTTACACTTGCGTATTTTTTGCACTTTCATAAACTACTACCTTTACTTCTAAGAAAATTCCAAACTGTAACTGGGTTTCTTTCATTTCAAAATAAACAAAACATGGCTATACCTCCCAAACCTCGTGTACGTGGAAGTAAAAATAGGAAAAAAGCATGGAAAAAGACAGATATTACGGAGGTTGAAGAATATTTGGAAGAAAAAAGATTTGATGAGAGAATAGGGTATGCTTAATATGGTTTTGAACAATAAATATAACTGTTTAAAAGTGTGTTGACAAAGAGTAATAGTCGGAACACCAAATTTGCAAGTTTAAATTATCTCAAACCGTTATGTCATATATTACATTGCTGCATGTTTGTAATTTAATAATTTGTGTACGTGACCAGGATATTTTCTAATGAAATTTCAGGAAGACCGCACACTGAAAGAGCGAGTAGGTAGTAGTAGGCACGTTAGGCAAATTTCCATGAGTTTGTCATCACTTCTATGCATTCTAATGGAAAAGTATCACCTTTTATATGATTCTTGATCTTTTCCGCAAAGTATGTTCTGCCTAAGGGCTCGCTTTATTTTTAAAGTAGCATAAGTATAAAAAACATTTTTTTGTATGTAAGATTCTTTTAAAATTTATAATACTAAACACTTTGAAACTAATTTCAAGAGGGTATAGGAAGGTTTTAGGCTGTATACCTTATCCCGGGAGTATCTCTTTTTATAGTCTCCAGCGGGCCAAAATTCGGTGACTATTTTAGCGTAAGATACATGGTGATATTTCCATATTGTGATCAGTAGCGCCAACTACAATCGCCAAAGTGCCAAATAGATTTTAAACTTTCAAATTTTTTAAAAAAAATATGTGGATGTTTGCCCCGGGGTGACTACGAGTTAAACCGTTCGAGTTAGTCCCTTTTTGTGATGTTTTTTTTTTTTTAAGTTTCTCGCGGGCCACTGTCCGGAAGTTTCCAAGACTTAGCAATTATTCTATCGCAGATCATGATACGAAAATCTCTCCGATATACATAATACACGAATGCCATTTGTGGAAAATTTATTACCATTGCAGATTCTTGAGTAGGCTCATAAAATGTGTATTATGATTCTACATTGTATATG
>NW_027261476.1:0-10177 GCF_043381705.1 Parasteatoda tepidariorum | reverse complement strand
AGCACTCTTTAAGTCAATTTTACTGAATATTTCATATTGGGATATTCTGGAAATAAGTTCCTCAATTTTAGGAAGAGGATAAGCATCAAGCAAGGTAAATTTGTTTATGGTTACTGAATAATCAATGACCATTCTGGGCTTACGATTTTCACCTTTAATCACAAATGCTTGAGCTCGCCAAGGTGAGTGACTGGGTTCAATGATGTTTTCTGTTAGCAGTCTTCTAACTTCTGCCGCAATAAACTGTTGGTCTTCTATAGTGTGTCGTCTCGACTTAGTGATCACTGGTCTGCAATCTGGAGTTAAGTTGGCGAATAAAGATACAGGATCTACCTTAGCAACAGCTACAGAGCATATTTCCAGTGGAGGTTTGCTTCCCTCGAAGTTAACAATCAATGATGAGTGAAGTTTTAAGAGGTCATGCCCGATTAAGAGATCAGCACACAAGTCTTTCATGACTAGAATTTCTATTCCTTCATAGCGATGAGTTTGGACCTCAATGCTCACGATACAACGTCCAGCAATTTCTGATGTCATTGCAGAATTTGCCATTGTGATCTTACCAAGATATGGTACTACTTTAAGCCGGCATGTTGTTATATGACGGGAGTTTATAAAACTGAGGGAGCTACCCGTGTCAATTAAAGCTTGAAGTTTCACACCATTAACAGTCACTGTAGCTAACGACTTTTGTAGGCAACTAGGAGCAGCACATGAAAGAGAGGCTAAGATGTGTGCAGATGTCCCTACTTCGCTCGTATTACGTTGTTGTTTTGATTTGCATACTCGTTGGTAGTGTCCTTTCTTGCCACAATTACGGCAGGTTACATGTTTAGCGGGACAGATACTTCGTTGGTGGCGATCATTTCCACAAAAAAAACAGGCATTTGATCGTGATGGAGTTGCGGCAGCAAGGTGCTCTTGCTCCAGTAAAGTATTTCCTTCAGAAAAGGGCCGAGTTTCTCTGTTTCTTTCAGCGTAATCAGCTGCAGCTGTGTGCATTGGTGTCTGTACGGTCAGATAGGATGCTGAGTGCAGCTCTGCCAATTCCAAAGATCTAGCTTGATCGAAAGCATCATTTAAGCTTATAGTTGTGTTTTCCAGCAGTCGTTCCCTGATGCGAGAGCTTTTTAGACCCCGAATAAATGAGTCACGTACGTACTCGTTTTTGTATTGTTCTGCTGTGACAGCCTTGAAATCACAGTCCTTGCTGAGTTGTTTTAAGATTTGTAAGTATTCTCCGACTGTTTCTGTTGTTTGTTGACCTCTGGAGGCTAAACAATGTCTAGCAAAGATTTCGTTGCGACGTACGATATATAGAGAGTCCAGGGTAGATATAGCATCGTCATAGTTTCCCGCATCGTTGATACTTAAAAATACAGTCGCGGAGATGTAATTGCATAAGAGCGAAAGCTTACCTTCGTCGTTAACATTAGGTATTTTGGTAACAAAGTTCGTGAAAGTCCGTTTCCAATGTTTCCATTTGGTTTCTGCACCCGAACTCGTTGGGTCCACATCGAAACGTTCTGGCTTTAGCAATTGCTCCATGGGGAAAAAAAAACGATGTTGATAAGCTTATAATGAGATATTTTTTTTTTATCTTTGTTGATTAAACTGTCCACGGTGAATGACTGGGTTCGATGATGTTTTCTATTAGCAGTCTTCTAACTTCTGCCGCAATAAACTGTTGGTCTTCTATAGTGCGTCGTCTCGACTTGGTGATCACTGGTCTGCAATCTGGAGTTAAGTTGGCAAATGAAGATACATGATCTACATTAGCAACAGCTAAAGAACATATTTCCAGTGGAGACTTGCTTTCCTCGAAGTTGATAATCCATGAGGAGTGAAGTTTTAGGAGTTCATACCTGATTAAGAAATCAGCACACAAGTCTTTCATAATTAGAATTTCTATCCCTTCATAGCGATGAGCTTGGACCTCAATGCTCACGATACAATGTCCAGCAATTTCTGACGTCATTGCGGAATTGGCCATTGTGATCTTACCAAGATATGGTGCTAGTTTAAGCTGGCATGTTAATTTGTTGTGCTGTGACAGCCTTGAAATCACAGTCCTTGCTGAGTTGTTTTAAGATTTGTAAGTATTCTCCGACTGTTTCTGTTGTTTGTTGACCTCTGGAGGTTAAACAATGTCTAGCAAAGATTTCGTCGCGACGTACAATATATGTAGAGTCCAGGGTAGATATAGCATCGTCATAGCTTTCCACATCGTAGATACTTCAAAATACAGTCGCGGAGATGTAAGTGCATAAGAACGAAAGCTTACCGTCTTCGGTAAAATTAGATATTTAGATAACAAAGTTCGTGAAAGTCCGTTTCCAATGTTTCCATTTGGTTTGTGCATCCGACCACGTGGGGTCCACATCAAAACATTGGCTTTAGCAATTGCTCCATGGCAAAAGAAAAACGATGTTGATAAGTTTATGATAAGATATTTATTTCGTTGATTAAACTGTTTTGTATTGATATAGTAAAATAAACAGATAAGGTTTAACTTTGATCAACAAGGAAAGAAGCATAATGTTTTGCTACATGAATGATCTGGATTGCAGTAAGATGTGAACAACACAGTGTTGCCAGATTACAAACAGTAAGAGATGTGTTGCCATTACAGTAAAATATATAACACCTTCTTTTTGTATTCGCCAATTAAACTGCGCACGTTCGAATATTATGTTTTGTTTAACAACAAAGTGAGTGTCGAAACTATTTAAAACCACCTGGAATTTCTTTTTATCTGCTTACGATATACTGAGCGAAAGAAATATGTCCTCGACTTCATCGCTCATGACATATATAAGGGAATCTACTTGTTCCTCTTCTGTTTTTTTATTAGTCCCGAAGCAGTTCGGAAATGTAGAAATCTTTGCTTCCATTTAGGCCATTCCTCCGGCATCGAAAACGGAAATGATTTCGGCGGCGTTATATGATATGCAGGAGCTGATGCCATGACGATGTAATTTCAGAATATCGAATGAGATTGAAAACTTACTTCGTTAATTTTTGTTTTCTTTTTGGTTATGTATCGTTTAAATGCTAATTAAATAGATGAGCATGATCTAACATCACTGCGAACACATTTAATGACAACCTGACGAGATACAGAAACTGAAACTAACATAAACAGTTAATACCAAGTTACAGTTAACCTAGCTGATTTCTTCAGCAACAGTCTTAGACCTTTTCACTTACTTCGCCAGACCTTTTTATGTACTTTTTCACTTGCACCAAAACAGGATCTGATTGCAATTCTTTTTGGCAGTGATATCTGGTAATTGAACTATCGTCCATGGCTTCCAATAATAAGACAATATCTGCTGACTTGGGCAGATCTGTACAAGTAGTTGGTAAGGGCAGTCTGCTGCAGGCATCAGCATTACCATGGGAACTACCCTTACGGTACGCAATATGATATGAGTCTGCTGATAAAATAAGAGCCCATCTTTGTATACGAGAAGCCGCCATAGTTGGCACAGGCTTACTCTCAGAAAACAAACTGACTAAAGGCTGGTGATCTGTTACTAATGTGAAAGCTCTTCCCAATAAGTATTTTCGGTAACGAGTGACACCAAAAATTAAAGCTAAAGCTTCTCTTTCAATTTGACTGCAATTTCGCTCTGCTTTGGTGTGCGAGCAAGAAGCAAAAGCAATGGGGCGATCACCTGATGAATGTGACAAAACTGCTCCTACCCCATGTGGCCTAGCATCACATTCCAAGTGCAATTCCTTTCAAAATGGACTGACAATGATGAGGCTGTCAGTTTCTGTTTTGCTTCACAGAAAGCTTCTTTTTCTATCTTAAACCATTGCCATGGTTGATTCTTATTCAGTAGTCTGTACAACGGTGCCAACATTGATGACAGATTTGGAACAAATTTAGCATAGTATGTGAGGAGACCTATAAAAGATCTTAACTCATCTACATTTGTAGGCTCTGGAGCTTCCTTTATAGCATCTATATTGGTCTGCACTGGATGCAAACCATCCTTGTCAATACGATGGCCCAAGTATTCAGCTGAGGACTGCATAAACGAGCACTTGGATGGATGAAGTTTAATAACAGCCTCTTACAGAGTAGACAGGACATTCTTCAAATTCTGCTGGTGCTCTCCCTCAGAGTCTCCTGTTACAAGTAGGTCATCTAGGTGTCCATCTCTCTTTCGAATACTGCAGGAGCTGAGGCCACACCAAATGCCAAACGGGCATATCTAAACAATCCTCGATGAGTATTAATCACCAACAACTCTTTAGATGGCTCATCCAGTTCCAATTGGCAGTATGCGTCAGATAAATCAATTTTTGAGAACATCACTCCCCTGAGAGGCTAGCAAATAAATCCTCGATATTTGGCAATGGATATTGCTCAAAATCTGTCGCAAAGTTTACTGTCAGTTTGAAGTCACCACAGAGACAAATTTATCCATTAGCTTTCAGAACTGGAACCACGGGTGTAGCCCTGTTCGAAGATGATACTAACTCGAGTACACCTAGCTGCAACAGCCTGTCAATCTCATCCTCTATCTTTTTCTTGTAAGCATAAGGTAAAGGGCGAGCTTTAGAAAATTTTGGCTGAACAGACTCTTTCCTGTTCAAATGAACTTTCACCTCTTTCACTTTCCTAAACCATCAGAAAACAGTTCTTTGTGCTCATTCAAAATATACTGCAAAGTCATTTCAAGACTGAGTTGATTGGATTAAATTTGTAGACATTCATTGTTTGATGTCATTTAAAACACCAAGTTTACCAATCCAGTCTCTACCCATCAATGTAACAGAACATTGATCAACAACCAATATAGGAAGCTTTACACTCTTTGTTTTGTATGTGATATTAACATCCATGATGCCAGAAAGTTTTAATCTGTGTTTAGTGAACGATCTTAGTTTAACGTTCGTCTCCCTCGACTGATGTAAAACTTTGTTGTTTTCTGCATAAACAGAAAAAGGCATGATAGAAAAAGGAGCAACAGTATCCACTTCCATATTTAATGGCACACTTTCAATTTCTATACGCACCTTACAAGGTGGAGGAGTATCGTGCAAGGTACTTAATGTAAATACATCATACATATCACACGCAGCAGATTCAGGTACCACCTGATGCACTTGACTGCCGTAACCAACCTTTACCTCATTTTTTTCTTCTTGCAGGTACCTTTTTTTAGTGACTAACACATCTTGACTATATGCCCAACCTTACCACAAGAATGGCACTCTTACTGAATTTACAATTTGGTGATTTATGGCCTTTTTCTCCACAAGAGTAACATGTTAATGTAGAAAAATCATCACTTTCCTGTTTTTTCGACTGCTTCAATAACAGCACGTCTGCCGGTAATGTTTTATCACTGCCTAAACCGGAAGCATTTCTTGCTGCAGCTTCCATCGATAATGCTACTTCTGCAGCCCTTTCGAAGGTTAGATCTCTTTCGGATAACAGCTTCTTTTGGGTAGTCACATCGCCAATTCCGCAGACCAGTCTGTCTCGAGACAACGAGGCGCCAAAATTGCAATATCTCGCCAAACTTCGAAGCTCCGCCACGAAAATTGCAACCGATTCATCAGTTTTCCTTACCCTGCAATCGAAGCGAAGTCGTTGCATAATTTCGGATGGTGGCGGTTCAAAATGTCCTTGCAACACTGCCAAGATTTGATCTAATGATTTGCTAGTATGTAATTCAGGTGCCAGCAAATTTTTTTCAGCAAACTGTACGTAACACTTCCCACTACAGAGAGGAAAATCGCTCTCTTGCGATCATCATTGTTCACTTCATTACTGATAAAATACTATATAAGTCTTTTTGATTACTCACAGAAAGATTCTTTGGCAGCTTCGAACTCACCTAACGGTCCGAAATGTGCCATAGTGCACGCGAGTAGTCATCGCCGAATTAGGCCTAACTCACTTCGTTCGATAAACAACTAACTCCTAAATCTGCTCGTCGCCACTGAAATATTTGAATTCACGCTAGTAGTTGTATGGAAAAGGATGAGAAACATTCATAAGGAATCAAATATGTTTTTAATGCAATGTACCTTTATACATTTTATCGGCGGTGTTGTGACAACAACCAGCAAGCCACGCTCATAGATGCCTTGATCTCATCGACTGTTGGCATACATAATTATCAAAAGCATTTTTGAATTAAAGTTGTAGTATATAATAAAAATTTAGAATAGTGCTGACATCTCTGAATTAGAATTAGAATTAAAAGAAACGATATTCAATGAATTAATGTTGCTATCTTTTAAAAAGTTACAATTAAGTTTAAATCTCTAAATTCAAATTGAAAATTAATTAAATATTAATACAAATTATTAATAAATGATAAATTTTTAAAACTGAACAATGGCCTTTCTTATTATACTTGATAGCTGTTTCAAACAGTTCGTATTTTTGTCTCCAATCTGCCCAAGCTCTTGCCGGATTGTCGCCAAGAGTAGATGGCTCCATTTGAATGAATTGATCAGCAACCATGTTTTGATACTATTAGATGATGTAACACAATCCGAATACAGCAAAACGGGGGGGAAATCAATAGTTGAAATAAATACCGAGGTGTTTCAATCAGACACCATGTTAGGTTTCTTAAAATGTATGTGTGTAGGTGATATATATATAAAAGAGATGACGATTAAGCATCTTCTGGGGTAATGCACATATCACAATAAAAGATAGAAACAAAAAACAGGATACAATTAGAAGGACTATTTTCGATTACGATTAATTGATAAGGTTACACAGATTTAGATTAAGATTAATTCTTAATTGCAAATACATAGCATTAACAACTTTCTGCAACTGTTATTTTTATAAATGGTATTACACGTCATCACCATTCAAAAGAACTAGTTCTTCGGATATACACTCACCTTTACTGTAGTGTAAAAACATGTTAAGGCCCATCTGTTTTATCTTATCTGTGGTTGCAGGTTGTTTGGTTAATACACTGCTGGACAATTGCTAAGGACGGATAACACTNTATCCTACTAGGTCTCATGTCTCGCTTAATGTTATGCTACATTGCAATTTATGATCCGTCCTTAGCAATTGTCCAGCAGTGTACTACAAACAGGTACACTGTGTGGTCTAAAGCTAACAAATAAATCAATGCCTGTTATTCGTTGTGAATTATCATATACACTTACCACATACAAAACAATTTTTATCATGTAAAAGCATGCATCTATGAGTAGTCATCTTAGAGTTTAGAGTGAAAATATACTTGAGGGTGCCCCTTGGCGAAATCGGCGACTTATGTTTGACGCCATTGTTTGCGCGGAACACCGTGGTATCAGGAATGGCTGCCAAAATATAATGATATTTCAATAAAACATTTGAAAATTTCAACAAAACATCGGCCAAAACTGTATAAAATTGCAATGAACCCGATATCAGCAAAATTAATAAACTCAATAAAACGTATTTTGAATCGAAACAAAAATTAATGAAGTGTTATATCGCTGGGCTTTGCTTTAAAAGCCAGACATCATAATGTATGTGAATGTATAATCAAGTATTTTGGAAATGAAGAAAAACTATGTATTATATTAGGGTATTAAATCTCTGGAAGCAGGTTAAGGTATTATTTCAACCTGGAGCAGGTAATGTTTGTTTTCCCTAAATCCCTTTCATTAATTATTTATTCCCTGTTTTCAAGTTCTCTTTTTCCCGCTCTGACGTACGAGCGAACCACCAATAGGTAGTAGCTATAGCTGTGACGAAATAATGTCGTCATCGAACCTGTGCAGCGTGGACGGTGTGGCGCGCGATCGACGAAGGGAGAGTTTTTTTCTCTCTCTTAGCTTCCCGAGGTGATGGTCGTGACTGGCGCCTGCAGGGTCCGAATCAAGTTAACGCGGCGGGACGGACGCGTCCCTATCTCCCGATGGACATCACGATAAGTTTTCCTATTTCTTTTCATATTGCTTCGTTTAACGCTAAATTTAAATAAACTAATTTATTTTTTTTTATTTATTAAATCCGTAGGATCCTATCAAATAAGTAATTCTAATAATTAAACTTAACTTCGTGGTAGCTGTGCCACGTGCTCGCGCTAATTTAACTTAATATGAAATGAAAACTTAATATTTTTTTTTATCTTTCCCTGCTCCAGAGAATCTTTTTTTATTGTATTAAAATGATTAGTAATGATTTTCATTGTCATGTTTAAATTAGAATGTTAAACCACATGAGGAATGTTATACTTAATTGTTTTAGAATGTTAAACCACATGAGGAATGTTATACTTAATTGTTTGAGCTGAACATGATTAATATGATTTTCAATAAATATTGTAATTTTATATAAACTTAACTCTCATTTATTAGCAGTTATTAATTGATTCACTTTAGGCAGTTATTGTGATTTTAGTAGCTTTTAGTTATATATTTGAATATTTTCCTGACAGGCTCGAACCTGATTTTAGATTAGCTTAAATAATTTATTTGGAGGAAAATGCTTGAATTACTTTGATTGCATAAAAATAATAAAATATTAAATCAAGATAAATAATTTTATTAAGAAATCTAAGCCTAGATGCAATTAGATTTAAGTATTAGTGAAGCACGTGTCGATCCACACGTGTTGATTTAGACTTGAACTAGAATAGTAAATTGTTAATTCTAATTTTTTCTTAATTAATTTCATAATTAAATTAATGAAACGGTTCGATAGTGATGAGTAATTATCAAGGAATATTAATTATTTTTCTCCACTAACTAGTTATTCAAATTCACAACGCAATTCAAATTAATGAGAGACACATTTTTAGGTACTGTTATATGTCTCCATAAAGCAAATATAACAAATGGTGCCGAGACACCTGTTAGGAAAAATTCTATTTCAGTAAATAGTAATATTTAGAAAAAAAAAAAAACTTTTTTTTAACGTCATGTTCAGCAAATGATTTTGAATTTGATGCATATTATTTTCATTTGTGTGTTATTTTGTTATTAGTATTACTGGCATTAAGGTATATTTATGTGAATGTGTGATATATTCCCCTGATGAGATTAATATTAGTGGTTACAAAGTTAATTAGATTAATGCTTTCGAAATAGCAATTATTTTTAGGTAAACTTTCACTAAGACAAAAAATTTTAGTTTACATATTTTTTTTGAGTGTTGGTTTTTCCGTTCTTTAACTAGACATGACCGATAACCAGTTAGAAGGTCTTTCTACAAACTCTACTGGAGTAAAAACAATAGACATTATTCCAGTAGTTAAAAGTCACACAGTTTCTGAGTTCTTACCCGTGATCCCATCGTTTGACGGAAATTCTAGTTTCTCTGCTTTTATAGATAAATTTAATTCGATTGCTGACTATTGTAAATGGGATGATAATGACAAAATTTTGGCTCTTTCGTTACGCCTTATCGGCGAAGCTCAGGAATTCGTATCCACTCAGCGAGAGTTAAGGTACACTAAGGATTTTAAATTGTTAGTTAAATCGTTAAGGGAAAGATTTGAAACTAAATCGAATATGGCTTCGTATATAACCAAATTAACACAGGCATATCAGCTGCCTTGTGAAAATGCACGCCAGTTTTTCAGCCGTTTAGAAGGGATATCATATAACTGTATTCCAGGTAATGGCGGTGAAGAGTTTGAAAGTTATAGAGAACAACTTTTGTTATCCGCTGCTAAGCAAGGTTTAAGGGTTGAATTGTTAAGAGGAATTGCATCGACCGCACTAGATAGTTATAATGAATTTAAAAAACATACTCTTACGTTTGAGGAAAATTTTAAGTTAATTGAGCCAATGCAATTAGCGGCAGCAATTCAAGCTAAATCGGAAGATAATACAGCAGCCAAAATAGATGATCTAAATACAAAAATCGAACAGCTTACACTAACAATTTCTAAAATGCAAACAAAACNAAAAAAAAAAAAAAAAAAAAAAAAAAAAAAAAAAAAAAAAAAAAAAAAAAAAAAAAAAAAGTAACATAAATTTTTGTACGAATGTTTTTATGTATGTGTGTGTTAAAAATGTTAATTTGGGTGTTTGGGTTTTTCTGAGCTTGGAATTGTATCTTTTGAGGATAAGTTCTTCCATTTTCCCCTCACCGTTCCCTTCTCAACAGAAATTCTTGAGAAATCTTGTTGAAAGCTCCAAATAGAAAGAATTCTTGATAGGACTGTCAAACATGATGAAT
>NW_027261475.1:0-1553 GCF_043381705.1 Parasteatoda tepidariorum | reverse complement strand
GAATGTCAATTCATATTTCTTAAAAAAAAATGTTTACAACTATTTCCCATATCACAAATGAAATTTTTTATTGTATTTCAGTTAAAACTGGATGCGAGGACTACGGAGGGAAAGAGGCGTGTCAAAAGAAAGGAAAATTCTTTACTTGCAATAATGACAAACTAAATGCCTCCAAATACTCATGTGACTGTCTCCCTGGGTACAAAATGGAGAAAGAAAAATGCATTGGTAAGTTTTACTGTTTCTTAACTGCATTAATATTTTTTGTAGTAGGGAAAAAAGAGTAACTTTATTAATACAGGAAAGAAAAAAATGTTAATTCATATTTCCTAAAAAAATGTTTACAGCTATTTCCCATATCACAAATGAAATTTTTTATTGTATTTCAGTTAAAACTGGATGCGAGGNACTGGATGCGAGGACTACGGAGGGAAAGAGGCGTGTCAAAAGAAAGGAAAATTCTTTACTTGCAATAATGACGAACTAAATGCCTCCAAATACTCGTGCGACTGTATCTCTGGGTACAAAATTGAGAAAGAAAAATGCATTGGTGAGTTTTACTGCTTCTTAACGACATTAATATTTTTAGAAGTAGGGAAAAAAGAGTAACTTTATTAATACAGGAAAGAAAAAAATGTCAATTCATATTTCTTAAAAAAGAATGTTTACAACTATTTCCCTTATCACAATTTTTATTGTATTTCAGTTAAAACTGGATGCGAGGACTACGGAGGGAAAGAGGCGTGTCAAAAGAAAGGAGAATTCTTTACTTGCAATAATGACAAACTAAAGGCCTCCAAATACTCGTGCGACTGTCTCCCGGGGTACAAAATGGAGGAAGAAAAATGCATTGGTGAGTTTTACTCTTTCTTAACGACATAAATACTTTTAGTAGTAGGGAAAAACGAGTAACTTTATTAATACAGGAAAGAAAAAATGTCAATTCATATTTCTTTAAAAAAAATGTTGACAACTATTTCCCATATCACAAATGAAATTTTTTATTGTATTTCAGTTAAAACTGGATGCGAGGACTACGGAGGGAAAGAGGCGTGTCAAAAGAAAGGAAAATTCTTTACTTGCAATAATGACAAACTAAATGCCTCCAAATACTCATGTGACTGTCTCCCTGGGTACAAAATGGAGAAAGAAAAATGCATTGGTAAGTTTTACTGTTTCTTAACTGCATTAATATTTTTTGTAGTAGGGAAAAAAGAGTAACTTTATTAATACAGGATAGAAAAAAATGTCAATTCATATTTCCTAAAAAAATGTTTACAACTATTTCCCATATCACAAATGAAATTTTTTATTGTATTTCAGTTAAAACTGGATGCAAGGACTACGGAGGGAAAGAGGCGTGTCAAAAGAAAGGAAAATTCTTTACTTGCAATAATGACAAACTAAATGACTCCAAATACTCGTGCGACTGTATCTCTGGGTACAAAATTGAGAAAGAAAAATGCATTGGTGAGTTTTACTGCTTCTTAACGACATTAATATTTTTAGAAGTAGGGAGAAAATAGTAACTTTATTAATACAGGAAAGAAAAA
>NW_027261474.1:2608-10271 GCF_043381705.1 Parasteatoda tepidariorum | reverse complement strand
ATGCTGAATTAACATATTTTTTCTTTACTTAACAGTAGAAAATAAATGGAGTAATTATGTTTTCATCACCAATTTTATATTTGATTGATAAATAGATTTTATTTGATGTTATATTTATAAATAATTGGTATCACTTTTTAATGTAATGCACACAAACACAATAAATATTGAGTAACATTTGTTTTTGAGTTCAAACAGTTTTTTTTAATTTTTTTTCTTACCAATACTATTTTTAGCATAATATTACAGTGTATATGTACATATATTTTTAAATTTTATATGAATAATTATTTTATGGACTTTATATTTTTTATAATTTGCAATAGAAACTAAATGAAACTACATTTTGCAGCTGTAATACACCAATATAGTTATATGATGCCAGTATATATTATTAAACAATATTTTTATGATTGTTTCATTTTAATCAATCAATAAATACAACTTAATACAGAAAATTGGTATCACAACAAAAGTGCAATAGAAAGTATGAATTTCATACCATAACACGAAATAAGACATATTTTTATCTATTATATTCCTGAGCATAAACTATGGATACACAGATGGTAAACAAGTCTCCTGGTGTCAGAAGAACTAAATTTTTCTATAGTGAACAACAACTACTTTAATACATATGTAATTAACTACAGCACCTTTTTCTAAAAAAAAATGTAGTTACTACAAATTACTTTTAGAAAACAAACTTAGTTGCTGAACTTAATTTAGACTAAAGTTTGAAATGGTTTTGAATGATAAATTAGATTATTCAAACATGCTGAATAATTAAGATATATTGATTCATGCTTACATAAGCCACATGAGAAATAAATTACAACAAAAATAATGAAGAAAAATATGTTCTTATCCATTGTAATAACATGCATATATTCTTTTAACATTTCACGAGTGTACTACATTCACATTTGAAGACATCATAATTTAAAAGGTGTAATTCAAATTAGAGGTTGGTCCCGTAGTGAACTGATCGTTAAGACAAAGTTCCCAGTATAACACAAAAGTCAAGCAACACTGGCTGCAGTCAGAGTGCAAGTGGGTGATCACTTGGATCGGTCTACGAAGGGACCGAGGGTGTGCAGTATTTGTCCTTGTAAAACTGTTCTGTCGTAAAGTGCTCGACTTTGTGCACAGATTGTCGGGCTACAGAAGTGGGGGTGCTACGCCTCTGCAGAGGATCAAAATTGTGTTGTCTTCGGATCATCCTCAGGGATGCTTACTAGACCGTTGACTATAGTCCATTGTCCAGCTCTAGTGTGACGTAAATAAATAACAACAAATTAGAGGTTGGCGACTTTGAAACCAACAGTGTTTTGTTTCATGGGGAAAATTTACATGCAGCTAAAAAATTCTCATTTTCATGTTTCTTGATCGCTCGGGCTACATGGAGACCCACGAGGATAGGCTCGCTTCGGGATGTGCTGCATGCCGAAGTTGGTAGATATCTTAGCCGCCGAGACGTTTCCGGGGTACACCACTAGGAGGCAAATCTACCATCGTATCCCTGGACGATGGAAATGGAAAGCATTGCTCACTTCTCGTATTTCTTCAAGAAGTTGAGAGAACAGCTTAGAACAGGGTATTGCCGATAAGCCCCGAAATAAAGCTGTTGCAGAATTCAGACTTGCGGTGGGCCATGATTGCCTCGCAAACCACCTCTGTCGCATCAGCATTCTCGCTGACCCAAATTGTCCGCTATGATGGAATAATGAATTTATAGACAGGAACCGTCTATTGAGATGCTCGGCTCTGCGTGGGGACTCTGAGGTGAGGCGCTACTGGAGTGCCCGACATCTATTAATGAGATAGTGACTTTTTTTCTCTTACTTGTTGTTCACCTTTTTGTTCACTGATTTTGTAAGAGTTTGTCATTTTCTTTTGCCATTGGAAATAAAATAAAAAAATTCTTGATCGCACCAAACTAAGTATTATACGCTGGCCAAGGTAGAATACTATCATCATGAACCTTTAAAGCAGCTGCCATCTTCAATAATGAAAACAGAAACATGTATAAAACTAATTATACATGTGATTTCAGTTATGAGATTTCCAGAAAACAATGAAATAAGCAAATGCAGCCAGGCTTTATAAAAAAAATTGCTGTTCTGGAGGATCATGCATAATTTTTATTAATGAACAGCCATTCTCATCACATCTGTTGACAGATCTACATAAGATTTGCACCAATCAAATTTTAAAAAATTAGTTCCATTTAAACCTTGTTTCTTTACCAATTGTTAAAAGTAGTTGCTAGGAATTGATACAAGCTATTGTTCTTTTGTATTGCACTACTCACTGCACTGCTTCTTTTTTTTTAATGTAGCATACTATTCAACAAACTGCAAAAAAGTAGCAATAGTTTTGCTACTTGTAGAGTGCTACTTCCAACCACTACAAATCCTAAGATGCACAGTTGAGCAAATGATCTTAATTGACAAAAACTTAATTCTTGAAAATTTATATGGTATTTATAAGAAGAGGATTTATATGTTTTATGGGGACTGAAGATTTATATATAGAAAAAAAAATTGAACAGTCTATTTTCACATTTCACTTACAACAATAAACAGATTTAAAATTTTATTCGCTATAATTAGGTATGGCAACACAGGTGCGGCATAAATTAGACATCTTGTGGTCTGCATGATATATTATATTTGAAATATTCTTACTGTGTTTAAAAAAATACTGAGTTCTAAAGGGTTATCTTCGAGTAATTGAGAATAGGTTGGAATTAAAAATAAAAGGTTGAAAAGAATTTGATTAAAAGCTGAAGTTATTATATTAAATCGGGTTATTTGACTTCAAATTATACTGAATTGACTGTATTAATGCATGACAAAATACCTTTGCAGTAGTGTTGCTCCATGTTTTGAAGGCTTCTGAAGCACCATGAATTGCATCATCCAAATCAGAAGTGTTGCAATCAGGAACCCTTGCAATAACTTCTCCGTTTGCAGGATTAAAAACCTATTTTGTTTTAAAATTAACAAGGGCATTTGCATTAAATAAATTAACTTTAATCTAGGTCAATCAATAGGAATGGAAAAATAGTTATAACTAAAAAATTTTCACATTAAACATGAAATAAATAACATAATTAAATTATACAAATAACTGTTTAAACGTATTAAATAAAGTAATTAAGTTAATATTTTACTAAAGTAATTTTTTTAGATATCCAAAAACTTCAAATTAGATATTCAATTAAAATATTTTAAATTGCTATTTTTAATGTGTAGTAATAAAGAAATTTAAACTAATATTAATTAGATGAGTCCATAAAATATAAGCTTGTAACAAATTTTGAATGTGATATTTGTGCTCGTAAAATACATGGAATCGGAAGTCTTGTGGTTAGTCACTGAGCCGAAACTTTTGCAGAAAATTTCTTTCCCCTTCAGATCTATGTCTAAAATGAGGAAGTAACCACATCAGTAGGTGATGCTGCATGGGGTTCTGAACTAAGATGTACTTTCACCTTTGTGGTGCAATCAAATTTAGAAAATTACAATAAATTACAATCTTTAATTCCATATTTCAAATCCTTAATTATTAATTCTACTTTTACTTCGTACTATAAAATTAGATGAGTGGAAAATAAACTTATAAAAAGTATTGTTCAAAAAATATACTCTTAAAAGATTTTTCTGATAACAGTTATTACATATAATTATTTTTAAAAATGCAGGCAGAAAATTGATTAGCAATTTGAGTATAAGTTTGCCTTTTAATTTACTTATTAATATTTTCAGTATGAAAAATTTTAAATAGGTTAAATGGCAAATTTTTAGATAATTACCACAAAATACAGCATTCTAAAGTTATAATACATTTCATCAATTTATACATGAGTGAAAAAAGTAAAATTAACAAAGTGTATTAATATTTATTACAAAATAATAAGTATTAATAAACTTTTAAGCAATATTTTTTTTAATAAATATTAATAAACTTTTCATTTTGCTAATATTAGAGCACATAATAAAATATTGTCTTACAATAATAAAAATAATATAAGTCACATTATTCAGTTTCTTAAAATTTGTAAATTAAAAAATACAAATAATACTAACATCAAATTCCTTTCCAGATTTAGCTGATACCCATTTGCCATTGATAAATGTTTTTCCTTCTGGGATAGTAAATGTATGTAACATATTGCGGCCAATAACGTCTAACTTTTTCTGTGAGAGAATAGAAATAAAATATTGAGAATATAACAATGACATACCTTGAACACTAAGGAAATATCATACAAGAGAAGATTTATATAATGCAACTATAAACCACAATTCTCCACAAACCACATTGACTTAATTTCTGAAACCAACCGAATTTATCAATTTGTGGAATTTTGCTTCCAATGCTCTTAATAATTCAAATTTATATAAAATAAATAAATAAATTAGTGCATATTTTTGTGTTTTAAAGTGATTGTAAATAAAAATTACTTTAAAATAAAATTTTTGATCTATTTCACAAATGCCATGTTTTGAAAATAAGCTTACCTAATGATGTAAGAAATGATTTACATAACACAAAATTCTATAAAATGCAAAANACATAAATCATCTTTAAACATTTGCCACCTGTTTCCAGAGCAACATTTATTGATAAACAGGTGTAAGCAAACTTACTAGGCAAATCTAAAAATACATGCAATGTACAATGAGTAAATTCTTATTTTTCCAAATATTTTATTATTAGAAAGACTCACTGAAAATATTTTTTCCTAGCTCTGGCAGTTTTCAATTTACCTACTATATTGATGTCTATATTCATTTTATGATTATTAGTTATTATAAAAAAACTAAACTACACCAAAAAAAAAAAAGTTTTTCTCATTTTTATGATTTAAAAAAAGTGAGACTACTTTTTAGTGGGAAAAACAAGAAGTAACCAATATAAAAGAAAAAAGTGCAATTTTTCAGACAAGAAAAAAAAAAAATAATGGAAATAATAAGCTAAGTTACAAAAAGACAATGGAAACTGAAAATACCCCAAGTGTAATTAGACTGTAATTGTAAGAATTATACCTAATTGTTTTTAATTCATAAAAATATTCACTTTTTAATTAATAAAAATATACTTATTTTCAACAGGATATGCACATTTGATAAAGATAATACATATGAATACACTTAAAAGCAAAATTAACATAAGAAAAAAATTATATAAATAATCAGTGAAAAAAAAAAGAGAAGATAGATAGCATATCAGACCTTTTCAAAGTATTCAATAAGATACAAGATAACAGATCAGATATCTTAAAAAAATGAGAAAAAATATAAGAACATTTTTCTTTACTTTTTAAAAGCATTTTTTATATACCATTCAGTTTTTAAACTTGATTTCGCTGTAAGTTTATCATAATTAATTGAAATATCAATTTTTTTTCATTTAAGTAATTAAGATTTAACCTTAAAATCAGAATTCGCCAATCCACACCTTGAGTCATTGGATTTGAGTTTCAGTTCTCAAAAACTTTGCCAAAAGTAAAAATATTCCTTGGAAAATTACTAGCTAAGTGTTTTGGTATCATTGAAGAAAAATTATCACTTCAAAAGTCTATAGATTTAATTAATATAAACACAAATGTATAAGATAATAGAATTCTGTTAATATTAGTAAGTGTAAAGACAATGATATAACTCTGATGCATCTTAAATTCAGGAAATTAATTGATATTGCCCTAACATTGCCAATAATTACAGCAGGTTGCAAAAGAGGTTAAAAAGTAGAATAAAATTTAGAAGAGTAAACTTTGTTAAGGAACAAGCACTTGGGTTGTCCTTTTCAGATTGTTTTGAACATTCTGTAAATTTTTGAAAATTGAATTGTAATTATAAGTATTATGATTGTAAAATTGAATTGAATTGTAAATTGAATGATTGAAAATTGAATTGTAATTATAAGATATTGAATTATAAGTATATGCATTAAACTTATAATTCAATACTTTTCATAACTAATTTTTGTTTCTAATAAATTTGACAATATAGTATAAAAAAAATGAAAAAAAAACTGGAAATAAGGTGGAACATTTCTTGCTTAAATATTCAATCAATAATTTTATAGTGTTTACTTTGAATTATCGATGTTAGTTATAATATAATCTACGTTATAAAATGGTGGTATTTCACAAATGTATTTATCTCTATTCTAAAATTTGATTTGATTCTTTATTTTAAAATTAACTTCTAAAAAATTAATTGAATGGAATTACTCTCTAAAAAATATTTTTGGGAAACAGTGAATAAAATTATCCTTTTAACAAGAATTCATTTTTTTAAAACAAAATTTTAACTTTCAAATATAAGTGTGAGGCTAATAAAAGAAAAAAAGAAACAATTTTACTTATATTGTGGAAACAATTATAGCATTATTTTGGAATAATATTGGATTGAGTTGAGAGAAGTCTTAACAAATTAAGTAAAAAATAATTTCTATCTACTGTATTAAAGAATAAATTTTTTTTGGCATACACTGAAAATTATAAGATTTCTGTAAAGTCCATCCAAAAGTGATGAAAAATCTTGAACAGTTAGATTATTTTACTCCTCCTTTGCTTTTAAGCATTACAGCAACTTAAAATAATGATGTGCCTATGATGTAGACATTAATAGCCTAAAATAATGTGCCAACAATATTGATATTAATATCCTCTCAGCCACATAACTTTTTTTTTTTCACTTACACTTTCCAAAAGAAAAAAAAAATTATATGCAGCTTTCGTTGAAAATTGAAATCTATTAGAGGATCAGAAGGAAAATATTTTTAAGTTTAAAACATGTTTTAGATATTTACTATATTTCTATAGATTATAACATTTATTTAATCTAATTCACTTCTTAATTTGTTTTATAAAAATTTAATGAAATAATAGATATTTTACTCACTTTAAGTAGATGCTTCAACATTCTTGCATGTAGTTCTTGAACAAAATATATTATAACCTGAAATTTAGTTTTTTAAATATAAGTAACATAAAAATTTATAAATGAAATTCTTTTTATTAACTTAAATGATTTATTTTTGACAATGAAAAAGGTAAAAAAAAAAAGGAAAACAGAAATATTTAAAGTGCTTTATCATGTACTTTAAATGTTTTTATAGTTTTATTTTTTTTCTCATGTAATTGCAGCATAAATTTCTGTTTCTACTCAAAGAAGTATTTAATTTAATAGCTATTACAAGAAAAGCAAACTGTGCTTTTGAATGTATGTCAAAAATTTGTTAGTATTTATTAGTAATTAGTATTTAAGTCAAAAAATTAACATCAGATGAATAAACACAGTACTATACATTTTTTAAAATGATTTTATTTACGCGTTTAAATCCGTTTTAAGCAAAAATTAATTTTTAAACTTAATTTTTCACAGTATTGTCGATAGTTTTCAAAATTTACTATGAAAAAATATGAAAATGTTTAATTTTTTTTATTGCATTCATTTTAAAAAGAAGAAAAAACTAATTTTTAATCTATAAGCCCCCAATTTAAACACATACAGTACAGGACAAAGTTTTCAATAACGCTAGAGGTTTACTAAGTTTCGAACTATCAGAGAGGAAATATGAATTAAAAAAGGAAATTCTATTATAGGAAGAATGACAATTACGCAAACTAAAAAAAAAAAAAAAA
>NW_027261474.1:0-2447 GCF_043381705.1 Parasteatoda tepidariorum | reverse complement strand
TCCCCTCCGCAGAGGATCAAAATTGTGATGGCATGTCTTCGGATCATCCTCCGGGATGTTTCCCAGACCGTCGCCAATAGCCCATTGTGCAGCTCTAGTGCGACGTAAAGTAACAACAACAACAGCAAGTGTATTTAAAAATATAAAATTATTTTGTTTGCAATAAATAAGAAAAATAATAATTTATTTCTTCGCCTTAGAAGATGCCGGAAGTATTGCTCATTTATCGTTACCCAGTGGGCACCTGTGAACCAAAGTCACGGAGGCGAGCAACATTACCCACCCCACACTGCCGGAAATACCCGTTCATACGGTGAGCCACATCCATACATTCACACATCAGAAGACAACAGAGAGAGAGAGAGAGAAACTTCCATGTCCAGAGCGGGATTCAAACCCGCAGCCATGGGCTTCACAGTCAGGCACACTAACCACTCCAGAGAAATAAATTCCAGAAAGATACGCAAAAATTAGATATATCAATTGAGAAAATATATTTAGTTTTTAATATTTATCGAAGTTAGAGACAATGAAAAAATATTAAATTCTACAAATAACATAAAAGCATAAAAATTTAATAAAATTGAATAATGTAATGAAATTTTTAAATAACAATTTTTTATTAATAACAAAAATATTTTCTTATTCTATTAACATTGACTAACAAATTTTAATTTAAAATCACCGAACAAGGAATGAAAAAAAATACGTTAAAATTAATTCTTTTAAAGAATTAAAATTTTTGGGTTGTTTTATCGGTTACATTATATTTTTATTATTTTAACTTTTATTATTTTATCAGAACCTAATTCTTAAAATATATGAATCTTTTTAGGTTATTCCTTTTGTGTAAATCCTTTTCTTAATTTATTATTCAAAACTAAACACTCTTTCTCACACTTTAAAAGTCTTTGACGTCATAAAGATTTGGCGAGTAATGACTTCCGTGAGCAGGTGTGCTTTTTCAATACAGATCCTCCTCCTACTCCATTAATCATTCAGGTAGAGAAGAAACTTTTTGACGAGATCTATAAGACACCACCTTAAAATTCACATCCTGTCTATTAATCTATCTTTGGATCAAGTATGCATTTATTAAAGTAAAACATTTTTTCCTATGCTCTCTGTTTGAATCACGCGACCTATTTAATAAACCAATTATAATTATTAATGTTTCCCTTTTTCCCTAAGATCTAATACAATAGAGGGAAATACACACGCTACTTTCCCTAGGATAAAAACTAAAGTACACAGATTTCGGAGCGCTAATTGAGCTCCGCCAATGCTAGAAAGGACGCCCGGTGGTTGAGAGGTAGCGCTACGCTCTCCCGTGCCACAGGTTCTGGGTTCGATCCTCGGGCCGGTCAAGGTTGACTCGGCCTTTCATCCCTTCAGTGGGTCGATAAATGAGTACCAAGCATGCTTGGGAACTAAACACTGGGGGTTTTGCGTTCGGCTGACCACCTAACCGGAACATCTGCCCCAGCACGCCAGAGCCCGAGGTCAAGAAAACTGAGATGGGCCCCGTAGGCCTTGACCCTCTATGGGCTGTCGCGCCACTGAGTTTAGTTTTAGTTCAATGCTAGAAAGTTATCTGAATACACGATGTGAAGCTTAATAAAAATATTTCTTCCTTCCAACTGTTGTGAACATTCGACCATGATTTCGACCATAATACAATATTAGAAAGCATTCCTTTTTGCGGATGTAATTGTGTGAGCTGATGAAGATATTATATCTTTTAATTTTTTTGTTTTCTGGCTTTTGCAATATATATTTTTTAAAATTTAATATTTTATTTTAATAATAATTTTTCTTCTTCTCTTTTCATTAATCTTTGATATTTTGCCTGTTTTCTCCATATTTTTAACTTTTAAATATGTATATTTGCGTTCTAGCCGTCATTCTTTCTTTAAATTACTATAATAAATAACGATGAGGAAAAAAATATTTCTGTTCTAGGAAATTTATTTCACACGATCCAAGTGCGGAAACTAATTAATGTTCCTCAAGGCCTTTGCATTGACGGTGCTCCTAATTACTTCAGATCTGCCTAACATAATAGACTTTTCAATCTACACTGTGTGGCTCTCTTTTTCATCAATCTCATACAATTGATTATAAAATAAATGGCATTATGTATTTTATGCAAATTTGGGAAGGAAAAAAAAATCTTGCTTACACAAATTAATTAATGCGGCTCCAAATTGCTTCGGAAGATTTAACTAGCACTCGCCGCTTCCACAATTAACTATTAATCAACTACAAAACGTGTCGAAAAAAGTACGGGATTATACTTTTCATGTGTGGTAAAAGCGAAATCCATAACATAGTTCCCAGGAACAAAAGGAAAATGAAATCATTATCCCAGAATAAAAATGAAATTAAAAGAAGCTGCCAATCACGTTTATTTTTCAAAAGATAAAAAGTAAAAGTGCGTTTTTTTA
>NW_027261473.1:0-10284 GCF_043381705.1 Parasteatoda tepidariorum | reverse complement strand
GGCGTACTCGAACGTTGCGATCGCGAATTTCTTATATTTTAATAGTTTAAAACCTGCCGCTATTATTGTAAATATGACTTTCTTACTAATTCATTTTTTTTTTCTCTTTTAGGTTCCAATAATTACAAGTTTCAACAGGAAGGCGGAAACAGTAAAATAATTTTGTTGGTTTGTAAAAAAATGAAATTTTTGTTTTAAATAAAAGTAATTTGAATTTCAGCTGACTAATTATTTAAATTTGTAGTTTTATAGCTTAAGAAATTCAAGCACCTTAGACAACTATCTTCTAAAAATATGAGTTCCCATAAATAATTTTTACTAATTGTAAAATTTGGATAAGTGTTATTTTAAGATGATTTAATTCAATTTATTAAAATTACGAAAGAATTATGCATTTGAAACTTTCTTTTATAGCTTAACAAAAGAAGCAATTACTGCCGAAAGTTTAATATTAAAAACTTTAGATTGATAAATGAAGAAAGATCTCTACTAGTGAAAAAGTGTAATGATATACATTATTCTTCATATAATATATATAATATCTTTATATATATTATATTTTTTATATAGTGAGGTTAAAAATGATTAACTAGGTGGTCACTATAACATCTCACCTTCGTAAGTACTTAAAAAAGCTTTAGGTTGAGCTACATAAGCCTGAAGTGTAAAATTTCACATCTTTGGTTGATAAATTAATACTTCTAAAAATACAAAAATATATACTTGAGGTTACGAAATAATAATTTAAGGTAGAACATGGAACGCGCGACGATAATAAAAAATAACCTTTCCAAGTGTTGCAAATACACTTCAGGCTGATTTATAACAACCAGAAGTGTAAAATGGCACACCTTAGGTTGAAAAATATATACCTCTACAAGCATAAAATTAGATACCCGAGGTTAAAAAATAATTACCTGAGGTAGAACAAAATACACCTGAGTTTGATTTATAACAACCAGAAGTGTAAAATGACACATCATAGGATGAAAAATATATACCTCTACAAGCATAAAATTTGATACCTGAGGTTGAAAAATAATTACCTGAAGTCGAACAAAATACACCTGAGGTTGATTTATAATTACCTGAAAGGCAAAATGACACACCTTAGATTGTTGAATAAATACTTCCACAAGTGTAAAAAAATATACTTCAGGCTGATAAGTAATAACCTAAGGTTGAAAATAAAGCACTTGAAAGTAGTAAATATCTGCCTCTCCACAGATGTAAAATTAAATACCTCAGGTTGAAACATATATACCTCTGGAGGTATATTTGATTTTGAGGTATTCATTTGCACCCTTATCAACCTTTACGACGTATTTAAATAACAACCTCCTTTATACCTTCAAAATATACCTCAATTTTTTCATAAGGGGAAATTTTTAACATGTTTTTGTTTAAAAAAAAAATGGCGAGTGGGACTAGTCGTGCATTTATTTCGAATAATTAAAAAGTTGTGACAAAAGTATGTTGCTATCAGTCTTTTTCAAAAAGAGATAACGCATTATAGACAACTATTATGCTTTTTGCAAAATATTTTATAGAGTGTTAGGCAGTTAACAGAATTTTTGGTGTAGTTTTGCCAACATTTCAAAAGCTTCACAAGAGAACTGGATCGAAATGGCGTTTCATAAGAGCTTCTGAACCATTTACATGTAATGCTGAGGAAAATCAAACATACAAAACAATGAATCATGCATTTAAACAAACTTAACCACTAGAACAGTGTTTCCCGAACTTGTGACTTTTGTGTACCCTTTCTAAATTTTTCGTAACACCATGTACCACAAATAAAAAAATTTATGTATTCTTTTACCATAAAAAAATTGCACTAAAGTAAAAAATCACAACTGGCTGCTGACACCACTAATTATTAATTGCTAACTCAGCAAAAAATAGCCAATAGAAAAATACGTAATTTTCATGACTGGCTTTGTTTTTAAATAAAAATGTTTGAAATTTTCGTTCAATTGTTGCAAGATATTTCGCATAAGAACACGTACCCCCCTAAACTGTTCACGTACCCCTGAAGGTATGAGTACCATACTTTGGGAAACACTGCACTAGAAGAATTTTCCCAAAAAGAGCAGAAAGTTGAAAGACCTGCACTGTAAAAAATCTCGGTAAACGTTTAACCAATGCTTGGTGCAAAGTTTCTAATTGCACCATAAATTGGATAAATGAAAAATTATTTTATTTAGGTTACAGTTAGGTTTTATGGATAAATTGGTAAATATATTAAGAAATGCGCTTATGGCACAATCAATTACAACAAACTTTCGTACTATGACAGGCAGAAGTTTTAACCGTGACCGATAACTCATTTTGTAGCTGTTGACTGGTGGACGATTTTGTTGTTGAAGCTTGCTATCATCCCTTGCAAGTTGTCTTTAAAACTGTCTATTTCTTTTGCAGGTAAGCAAACTTTTCTTACTTATTTGCATTAATTACAGTTCATTCCTTTCATATCAACTTTAAAATTTTTGTTGTCTGTTCTGAAAGTGTTTGCTTCAAATTTCTTCTAGAAAACTATATTCATTGTATGAATAATTAAATACAGTAGAAACCTCTATTTAACGAAGTTGCTAAATCCCGATAATAAGTTCGTTACATGGAAAGTTTGTTAAACAGAAAATCTTCTTTTAAAATGCCTAAGCACAAAACAGGTTTTAAATTCATAAACACTAGACATAATTTTAAAAAAAAGCAAGGGATATACCTTTAGCGTGTAAACTAGCATCTCCTTTTTATTTTATAAATCTTAAGTATAAAAGAAATCTGCATGGTTAACAAGAATAAAGCAAAACTTTTTCCAGTGTTACACTGTCACGTTACATACATTTTCGACAAAAAACAGCTAAATTTATGCATAAAATTTTGACTGTATTTGATGTATAAAATTATAACTGCAAAGTAATTTTAAATAGGGAAAGTGGAAGTTAAATAGGGAAATTGTTCCTTAAATATCGCCATAAATTTCGTTAAATAGAAAATTAGCTTTGCTATTTGAAAGTTATTTTACAAAGAAATCTTCAAAATGTCCTTGGTTCCTCAAAAAAATTCACAAAATATAAAAATTCGCAAAATGGAAGTTCGTTAAATAGAAGTCCGACTGCATTTTAAAATCTATATTAGCTCTTTTTCAGTAAATAAGGAGATACATCCATTTTATATGCATAGAAAGTGCAATACCAGTGACTGTAAATATGGCAATCTTAAACAACAGAGCGTTCCGCCAAATTTACTGCTGGTGAAAATTTTCTAGGTTCCTGTTTTAATTTAATTCTAGTGAACAAACAAAATCGTATGTATATTCTGTTAGGATTAAGACTTTTTATCAATATCTATGCTTTTGTTTTGATTTTCAAGTTCTATTTTCCTCATTTTAATCCATAATTGTAATCCATATATATCTACATAAAAGGTAACAAAAAGTTTGCATTAATTTTTCTACCTTAACTTAATAAAATATTCTCAGTTTTTTAAAAGAAACAGAAATGTTTCCAACTTTAAGTCGATACGAATTCCGAAACTAGCTTGCACTGACCACAATGCTGACGTAAAATATCTTTAGTAGTAGACGGATCATGGCCTAGAGTTCTTTTGCAATAAGGCTAACCGTGGGAGTTTTTCCTCCCCATGTCGAAAATCCTCCCCGTGTTCTTCCCTCAGGCAAATTTCTTCCATTCTGTTCAATTCTACATTGCCTTAATATGGATTTTAAAATTTAAAAAAAATATGTATAGAATAACATTTTATCTGCTTAAAACTAAATAATGTATTATTGATTCCGATACTTTATTTATTTTAAATAATTTATTTCTTAATTCATTTCAAAAACATTGAAAAAGGAATTCTAATTACAGTTTTAACACATTGTATAAAACATTCTGATAAGATGATATAACTTGTAGGTTAGACAAATTTTAATTGTATCAATTACATTTAAAATTTGATCAAAATAATTTTTATAAAATTTTTTTTATTTTGATAGTAAAATATGCAAGCATTATTCTGAAAATGTATACTAAAGATCGCTGTCAAACAGAATGCCGTAGTAAGAAAACCTAACATTCAGTCAATCATAGTCCCTATTTCTAAGTCTCATGATATTGAATGTCTTATATCAGTTCTGCCTAACTGAATTAAAAGAAAAAAATATTTTTCCTCTTCACAAACAGATTCGACAATAAAAGCTCTGGACAAGACTTATACTCTACTCTTCTATAAAAATTGTTAAATAAAGTTACACAAATGAGATTATGAAAATTATTGTGAACAGGTCATTTCAACATTATCTGTATAAACTTACAAAGAGAATAAAATTAGTCAGCAGTATGAACAGAGCAGTGAGCATAAAAATCCTTAACAAAGATTCTCCTTGACACCATATTCACCATGGAAACTAACCCACAGGTTTTATGAGAGCAAATCCAGATTAGATTCCAAAATTTCATCTCACCATGTATGTAACTGCGTGTCAGTTGGACCCAGAGTGAACTAACTTTAACCTGAAGATTTCCCGGTTCGAGTAACAGCAGGTGCGCAGAAGGCAAATTTTTATTTGTTTATGTTTTCAAAATTAATACTTTTGATGCTCAGTGAGGTCAATTTATAACTAGATGTAACTATAAGTAATTTATATAAAATAAATGCTTATTAATAAAATTAAAACTAAATTTTCCTGGGTTACTATCTTCTATAGAAGATATAATGTATATTTCTCAAAATATTATTAGCAGTCATTGTTGCACTTAAAAAAGTTTTCACTCAGAAAAAAAAAACTTAGATAATTCAGATTGTGTCCATAATAATAGATCAAATGAATAGTGTAAGTAATAAGATTATAAATAATTTAACTAGCTTTTATTTGTATTTTTTTAATGAAAAAAAAACAACTGATGCTTGAAAGAAATATAAAATTTTAAAAAGAATGCAATAAATAAAATTATTATAGATCTCTATGACATCTATTGAGATTAAAGATCTTGCCCAAAAATGAAATATAGTATAGGGATGAACAGGCAAAACAATGTGCAATATTTAGATATGAAAATAACAAATGGCATTTTAAATTTTTTTATCCATAAAACAAAACTATTAATAAAACTAAAAACATTATTTTTAATATATAATAAAAAACTATGCTGAAATTAATATTGTGCAATCAATACAAATCTTGATGCGAGGTAAAATTTTAACTACACAATATTTTTATGTTTGTGTGCAGCTTTATGATATCCATAATAATAAAATATCTAAATTCATAATGATAATACTTAGATCCTTTTGCTCATCTATACAACTCAGTTGGTAAAACAAAAATTAACACCTTTTTCATTTGTCCAGATAAAGAGTGATTCAAATTTAATTAGACACTACAATCTATTTAATTCTTTCATAGAAAAGTTTTTTTTAAAAATATCAGCGAAAAATGAAAACAATCACAGTTAATAAAGCTGTAAATCTAAAACCGGAAAGCAAGTTAGGAAACAGATGGCCCAAAAATATTGAAAAATACACTTTTCGACTCGTGTTCAATAATTTCCAAACCGGTATTTCGGAAGTGGGTGATACACATTAGGTCAGTGTCAACAGTGAATATGGTGTTAAGAATTAACTACAAGAATCAGGTTTCTCACAAGTACGAACAATGCTGTGTTTCATTATATTACTGTTGTAAAATTCTTATTACATATACGAGAATAAGGCTTCTCTCCAGTATGAACACGAAAGTACTCAGTCAGATGATCTCTACGTGAAAAACTCATATTAAATATACTGCACAGATAAGGTTTTTCACTAGTATAAACATAACTATGTTTAGTCAGATGACTTTTGCATGAAAAACTCTTATTACATATAGCACAAGAATAAGATTCTCACTAATGTGAACAAGACTGTGCTTAGACAGATAACTTATTCACGAAAAAACTTTTGTTGAATATACTTTAAGAATAAGGTTTCGCAACAGTGTGAACACGACTGTGCTTAGTTAGATCACTGCATGAAAAACTCTTATTACATATAGCACAAGAATAAGATTCTTACTAATGTGAACAAGACTGTGCTTAGACAGATAACTTATTCGCGAAAAAACTTTTGTTGAATATACTTTAAGAATAAGGTTTTGCAACAGTGTGAACAAGACTGTGTTTAGTTAGATAACTTCTTCGTGTAAAACTCTTGTTGCATATACTACAAGAATAAGGTTTCTCACCAGTGTGAACTCGACTGTGTTCAGTTAGAGACTTTTGTTGCGAAAAACTTTTGTTGCATATACTACAAGAATAAGGCTTCTCACCAGTGTGAACACGACTGTGTCTAGTTAGATAACTTTTTCGTGAAAAACTCTTATTACATAAACTACAGGAATAAGGTTTCTCACCAGTGTGAACACGACTGTGTTTAGTCACATCACTTTTTCGCGAAAAAGTATTGTTGCATATACTACAAGAATAAGGTTTCTCACCAGAGTGAACACGACTGTGTTTAGTTAGACGACTTTTTTTGGGAAAACTCTTGTTGCATATACTACAAGAATAAGGTTTCTCACCAGTGTGAATACGACTGTGTTCAGTCAGAAAACTTTTTTGAGAAAAACTCTTGTTGCATATACTACAAGAATAAGGTTTCTCACCTGTGTGAACACGACTGTGTTTAGTCATATCAGTTTTTTTCGAAAAACTCCTGTTGCATATGCTACAAGAATAAGGTTTCTCACCAGTGTGAACACGACTGTGTTCAGTTAGATGACTTTTTTGAGAAAAATTATAGTTGCATATACTACAAGAATAAGGTTTCTCACCAGTGTGAAGACGACTGTGTTTAGTTAGATTACTTTTTTGTGAAAAACTCTTGCTGCATATACTACAAGAATAAGGTTTCTCACTAGTGTGAACACGACTATGTTTAGTTAGATGACTTTTTTTGGGAAAACTCTTGTTGCATATACTACAAGAAAAAGGTCTCTCATCAATGTAAACAAGACTGTGTTCAGTTAGATGACTTTTTTGTGAAAAGCTCATATTACATAAACAACAAGAATAAGGTTTCTCAAAAATGTGAACACAACTGTGTTTGTTCAGACGACTTATTTGCGAAAAATTCTTGTTACATATACTACAGGAAAAAGGTTCCTCACCAGTATGAACATAACTGTGTATAGTCAGAGGAATTCTTTGTGAAAAACTCTTGTTACATATACTACAAGAATGAGGCGTTACACCAGCAGGAAAAGTACTATGCTTAGTCAGATCACTATTGAAAAGCTCTTACTACATATGCTAAAAGAAAAAGGTTTGTCACTAATATCAACACGCCAGTATTCAGTCACATTAATATTTGTGAAAACTAATGTTACATACGTAAGAGTTGGATTTTAAACCAGCCGATTGTGGTCAGTTAGATGAATTTTCTATGAAAAACTCTGATTGCATGTTTCATAGGAATAAGTTTAAGACTGTGCCATATGTACAAAATTTGTAACAGGTAAACTGTTTTTTGAAAGTAAGTTTTTACTTTATTTTAAAACACTTTTTGCATTTCGCACATATTAAAGCAAGAATTGCTTTTTAACATGATGCACAAATTATTTCGAGCACATTTTTCCTGATTCACATTGCCTAACAATAAGCTCGAATTGTTTAGATTGAATGATTGACAACAACATATATGTAGTGTAGTGAGACGAGATCATTGCTTACGCTTATAGCTTTCTATTCCCATTAATAAGGCTCTGGCAGAAGCTAGATAGACAGGGCTATTGCTTGGCTGAACGCTTTTTAAAAAATAGAGGCATTTGATTGGTCGATTGCATCCTCGTTTTCATCGTTATCGCTTAATCGTTTTATCAGGTGTACTAGAATGACGTTTTTAGCATTTTTGTTTGGCGCAATTTAAATAATTAAAATAAAATAGAACAGTTTTATAAGCAATCTAAGCTGTCCAAAGCATTTAATTTCATGAAGAACAATAAATTGGAAAATGTTAATGATTGCTGAGATAGAGTCTCATAATTGCCTGTTAGCGTTCAGTTAATTAGTTATTAAAACTTTTTCATGGTTTTCATTTGTGCGTAATCTAAATTCTAACTATTTTCATTCAAAATATAATTTCATTCCTGTATTTAAATTACAAGTAACTTTGATATCTGGGTTGCCTACAAAAATTCAAAAAAGTACAAAAAAAAATTAGAGCATTTCACAGCATTTACTATTTATCAAAGATGATAAAAAAAAATTATTGATTATTAAAAAATAATTTTATTGCGATAATCAACATTAAGCTGGAAACCTATTACTATTAAGCAATTTAAAAGTCTTTTTCGTGGTTTTCCCTCGCATGTAACACAAATTTGATTACTTTAATTTAATCTTCATTAAAATAAATTATTCTTATAACTTTGATGAATATGATTGTATTCTGATACTTAAATTGTTAATTACTTTGATCTCTGAATTGAATTAAGCATAATAAGGGTGTTTTATTACATTCACAAAATAAAAAAGCTCACACTTTGATTTCTGGGTTGAGTTAATAAGAAGAGCTTTTCGTTCTGTTCAGAAAGATGGTACCCTATCTATTAAGGATAATAATAATGAAAAAATGTTTATTTATAATTTTACTCCGATACTTAAATTGAAAATTATTTTATTTTATATACCAATAACAGCAATCTGAAAAACATTTTTGTCTGTTTTTCATAGCGTGTAACGCGAAATTTGATAATTTTAATTTCAATTTATTCTTGATTATAATTAATTATTTTTACAACTTAATTATTTATTAACTTAATTATTTTAATTTAATTTATAATTAAATAACTTAATTATTTTAACTTAACTTTAATTTATTTATAACCTAATTATTTTTATAAACATAATTATTTTTATAACGTAAATATGGTTTTATTCCGATACTAAAATAGCGAGTTACTTTGATTTTCGGTTAAAAACTACAAAAATTTGAANTTTCTATCACAAACGCCTTAAAACTTTGTTCTCGATAAAAATAATTTCAGATGATTTTAATCCTTCATCTCTTATTAACCTCGTTATATCATGCTTTTGATCAAAGTTCAGCAGCGTGTGCGTTCTTTCTCTCCTAAATATTAATTTGATCCCTACACACGTTTTTTATTCCATTACTTATTAGGATTCGTAAAATATATATTAACTGCCCGGAATTGAGAACAACTGAATTATCTTCTTCAAAAATGGCAGTTATTTAATTTAAATTTGATACTTATGTGTGTGATCATATCTCAGTGTCAACCATATCGGTGTCACGTATCAATGACATCCAATAAAAATCTAACTGTCAATGAACTTAACAGAGGAGAAGGGATTAACTGAATGCTTAATAAAATAAGAGCTTTCTTTGATGATATGTTTTTTAAATTAGTGGTGAAATCGTCTAATAATTATTTTTAAAAATCTTTGCAAGAAAGGTTTGCACGTGTATTTTTTTTTCAGACTCATGCGAGTTAATTCAAATCAAATAAATATACTATATGTACTCTCTTTTTCTTTCTTCCGGATTCTAACGAATTAAAGAGTATTCATACTTATCAAGGTATTTTACAACAAAGTGCTAACATAGTACAAAGGTACATATACTTGTATTGATTTCTGAGTATAGATTTTTTTTCCTTCTATATTTGCTTTCGGAAATTTAGCTGTATAATATTTTATACCCAATTATGTAATTCTGTTGCGATCGTAATTTTTCTTAGAAAATTATTACTTGGATGATTAGTTGAATATTCATAAAGTACGTTAAGAAGAGGTTTGAAAAAAAAGTAATCAATATCATGCGTAAATGAATCGGTGAGTGCAGAAACCACTTCAGTCAAAAAAAATCCGAAAACTCGTTTTCAATGAAAATAAGCGTAGAAAGACAAGATGCGTGTTGGGTGCAAAAACTACGTTAGTCTGTTGAGTAGTTCCGTAAATACAGGACGTTTGTTTCGAGTGTTGAGTGCAGAAATAACATGAGTCAGTGACTGACGTTGCTTCTGCACCCACCGCTAGATCACGTGACCAGTCTTGTCAGGTACCTTGCCGAGCATGCGCCGTGTGATTAACACCTTAACCTTGAGGTAAGGGTTGTATCGAAGTCAGTTCAATCAAGTGTTTCAACGTGTTCTAAGTTAGTTTCCAACGTCTACTGTCAGTCTTTAGCAATATGTCAGTGAGTCTCACAAGCAGTGAGAGTGATAATGAAACAGCTCCCAAGAAGAGGAGGGGGAATGAAGAGAAGTTTCGAAGAAACGTG
>NW_027261472.1:12875-19281 GCF_043381705.1 Parasteatoda tepidariorum | reverse complement strand
TTACGTTAGGGGTACTAAGCTGCGCAGTGATTGAAAATACAAACTATGTCATTACGTTTGGACTACTAAGGGATATTTATGGTAACCCGTGCTGAGGCCTGTTCTTTCTAGGAGGTGTTGCTAAAATCCGTGGCTAAAGATATTTTAATTTACCAATAATCTGCTAAATATTCAATTACATAATTAATATTATTCAATAAATGTTATTAATTTTGATGATAAAAATCATCGAATTAAAATTCTGCATTAAAAATTCGACCTTTTATTAATTATAAACATTGAATTACTCAGTACAATATATTATTACCTTGTATATATATATATATATATATCAAAATAAATAAAAACAAAAAACACGAAGAAAATAAGAAAATAAGTTTTATTTAATACGCATAAGCTGCAAAGTAAATAGATCTAATAGAATAAGTTCAAAAATAAAGGAAATTACAGCAAAAAGAAAAAAAAGGGGGGAAAGGAAAATAATAATAAAAATAATAAATAATAATAATAAAATAAATAAATAAGCAAAAATCTGGAAAAAAAAGGATAAAAATTAACAAAAAAAAAAGAAAAGATATAATCTTTTCATCAGCCCACACGATTATATCCGCAAGAAAGAGTACTTTCTAATATTGTATCTATGACGGAAGGTTTGTTTCTCCGTCAGTAGCCTCTAATGTTCGTATAGTGGAATTCATGATTGTTCATTAAGGCCAGTAATGAAAGTAAATGGATGAAACAAAAATGAAAGTCTCCAGGAAAATATGTGATGCCACAATTGTCATTACATATTTATTTCCCATCTTTTAAAATATCTTTGATTACTTAAGCTTATTTTTATTAATAGAATTATATTTAAAATAAATCAAAGACTTAATCTTTTAAAACAAATATAAAATATATTTTCTTCTCTTATAGATAGATGAATGTAACGGATACTTTTTTTATTTCATTACTAGGCAGACTTATTTATTCACTGTCGCCTCTAATCGAAAACAAAAATCTATTTATAGCTTTTTATTCTGATTTCTAACCGAAAATATATTTCAGTTGCATGGTTGTAATTATTCTCATAAATTTGTTGGCGACTCGTGATCGCCAAGGTATTCTTTTAAAACCAATATTATTATGCTGGTTGGCTTTTTTTTGGCTATGCTATATTTTGATAATT
The DNA here is from genome assembly GCF_043381705.1 of Parasteatoda tepidariorum. Lineage (NCBI taxonomy): Eukaryota > Metazoa > Arthropoda > Arachnida > Araneae > Theridiidae > Parasteatoda > Parasteatoda tepidariorum. The sequence goes on along the minus strand of NW_027261472.1, from coordinate 18,110 downwards.
CGCCAATTTTGGATCTCCTACCTATGCTTCTGTATTCGTTGGGAACAAATTACACGTACTTTTTAATTTGGCTTTAGTTTAGACAGGTCGTGGGGGATTTGTCTCCCATGGCCTGTCCTTATTAATATTACTATGCAAAACTTATTCAACTGAAATTCTTATGAATAATATTTATATTTTGTAACTCAAGCTCTGCAAATACTATAAAATAAAAGCTTTTTATTAAGTATGATCCGGTTCAACCGTTAATTTTCATCATCTTCTGTTTTCATCACAATCTTCAACTAGTCCAGTATACCCTCCAACCACACAGGAAATAATTCCTTCTCCATAAAATTGGTACCCTGAATATTACGCCTCCATAGTATCAATATAGACAAAGCAAAATATATCGATACAATAGTATGAGGAGCACTCAAAATTTTTTTATGAAAATACAACAATAAAAAAAATATATATAGAACACAATAAGTAAAAATAACACGTAAACACATGTTTTTATTGTTGTATTTTCATAAAAAAATTTTGAGTGCTCCTCACACTATTGTATCGATATATTTTACTTTGTCTATTTTGAGACAATATTAGAAAGCACTCTTTCTTGCGGATATAATAGTGTGGGCTGATGAAAAGATTATATCTTTTTTTTTGTAAATTTTTAACCCTTTTTTTCGGATTTTTGTTTATTTATTTTTATTATTTATTATTTTTATTATTATTTTCTTTCCCCCCCTTTTCTTCTTTTTTCTGTTATTTCCTTTCCTTTTGAACATCTTCCTAGTGACTGTTTTTGGGAATAGTGAGGAAAAATAAACCACTTAAAATTGTTGATTTCTCTTCAGATATAACGAGAATAAAAAAATAAAGTTGCGACAATTAAATTAATTATTAAAGTTGTGGCAAATAATGTATAGCGGATATTGTTTCATAAACATTAAACAACTAACGCTCAAAAATGGAATTACATATTTATCACAACACAATTCATCTTTTGACAGTGATTGAGCAGTGAAAATGATTTGTATTTTGACAGTGAATATGATTTTATTTAAATTCGTTATTGATAGCAAAAAAATGATCAACTATAATCTGCTATCTTTCTCAACAACATTCTCCAGTAAATCAAGGAGAGCTGAAATCTGTGGATTCAATTTATCTTGAAAAGAGTGACTATTCTTCTGCTCCAGAATTAGTGACTTTAATTCTGTGACTGTATTTAAGGTTAGAGGCGACGACCACAATACAATTTCTTTCACATGATTCCAGTCAGCATCAGTTAGTGATTGCTTTAAGATTAAATCCTTTTTAATTCCTTTCTCAGATAGTATAAGTTCGTTTTTGTATCGCTTCACTTCATTGATATTATCAAAAGATGCATTCAAAAGTAAGGTGGCACTTTCAAGAAAACCTTTACTCAGTGCATACTCTATACAACTACGACAAATAAGTCGAAATTCTACAACGTTTTCAAGAGAAGACAAGTTGTAGTTTATAAATTTTTGCAACACATCGCCTTCTCTTCTTGATACAATGAACGGCATGTCTATGAATCGCTTGAAATAATAATTACTCCATTTTCGCACAAAGTCTGCTTTAAATTGTTGAATTTCCTCTCCCGTCCGGAAATACCAATTCATGAACTGGTCCACACGCTCATAGTTGGACAAAAATATTAATGTCAAATAGATAACATTTGGAGATGATATTGTTTTCTTAAATGTTTCAATTTCCACAGATTGATAAACCCAAATCAAGAAGGACTCAGCAGCTTGGATGTTGCCATCGCATATCCACTCAATACAAATATGACAATTGCTAAGTCTAATTAGCCACGATATTATCAGTCTATCTTGCTCGCTGCTATTCATTTTATAGGGATAACATTCTGGTGGCAAGGTAGATTTTGATAATAACATGTGAAGCGAATTCAGATTGCTTGAATAAATAGCACGGCGAAATTCAGGCCGACCAAACATGAAGCAGATAAATAGCTTAATCTCTTCTTTGGAAGCATCATTGAAGATCCTAATAGCCATGTTCAGATTTTCTAATTTCAGCAAATGCAACAACACTTCTTTGCAAAGAAGCTCATTTTTCCGAAATGATCGTCTTAGTCTAAATGAACTGGCACTCCATATTTCTTCAAAAATCATCATTTCATTTCCCATTTTACTCATCTTGGAACTAATATTCAGCATTATACATGAATAAATGTCTTCTTGAAGATTATCCAATAGTTCAGAAATAGTGGACAAGAATATTCTTTGATATGGCCAACTTTCGTACAAAAACACTAATACTCGAGAATGATTCCGAAAAAATTCGATCATTTGAGTTCTACGATTGATATGAGATAATAAAAAACATAAAACATCTAAAGCTTCTGAAGAATACACATAAAGTGAAGGATTTTGAACTCCCACACGTCGAGTGGCTTGCAAAAGCCATTTACTCAAATGATCATTTTTCTCATTCTCCGTCAATTTTTTCCAAAAATACTTTAGGGCAACTATGTTACCCATTAGAATCGAACAAGCAATCATATTTGCATCAATACTAAGCTTATCATCGTATACATTTTTAGGATCTATGAGTCTAGTTAGAAAACTCCCTAAATTATTCTCGAGGACACATGTCCAATATATAATCAAATCGTGGTGGTATTTATTTGTTACCGTAGCGATTCTAAATCGGTTTCTAAATTCCTCTGGAATCTTCTCCCACAAAATCGAAGCATATTCCCTTAAACAGTGAGAGCAGGCTATCTCATACAAATGGCAAATATCTAAGCTTCCTAAGCTTCCATTATTGAATAGTTCCGTAAGGGATTTCACTGTGTCAACTGTCCCCTCAACTGTCCAATAAATTGTACCACACTTCATGTAATGCTCATCACAGAGATTTTCTTTATATCCTGTCCATCTACAGTAACTACGAAACGCTTTCCACAACTGCCACAAAATGGGTCGAATAACGTATGAGATTTTTGTCTTCAGCGATGAGGGCAAAGAGCTATTAGACAATTTGTTTAATATTCTGCTCTCCAACTCAGCCATATCCTTGCTATAGTTTATGAGAGATGATAAGAAAGAAGATGTCATTTCATTCCTTATATCAGGAGCCGTACATAGCCCAATTGCAATCGACACGACTGCAATACTCTGCAAAGAAGGAAGTTCAGAAAAATGATTTATGAAGTCAGCTCTTTCAGTCGATTCTGTTTTAAAAGTCATGAGTGTCCAGCTTCCAGATCTTTTATCCTTACGGATTCTATCTGTAAAATACAATTTTTAAATTTAGTTTTGAATTAAAGATTTGAATAAAAAGAGTTCGAAGAACGTAATGCATACGTAATTTATCACGAACCTAAGTCATACATTTAATCTACATGTTACTGGTTTAGGAGAAATCAAGTATTGTTTACAATACTTAGGTTATGTTTCATGCAATTTAATTACCATTTTATGATTTTTTTAATTTTTTTTTTGCTTTTAAACGAAAATTTGTATACTTTTTATTAACTTAAGATATTTTTAACAAATCGGTTATTGAATACATTTTTGAATACCAATTATTAACTACCGCTTTGTGGTATCGCGCAGTGGTAATTTCGTGTAGTTCAATCAACTGGTAATTGCAGGTGCTAGCATAAAACATGAGTAGTCGTATATTGATATACGTAAGATATACGGTATCATTGGCTCTATATTTTGTATTTTTGTTTGAACTTGCAGTATGATGAAAGAATTTAATTTTTAGCCATGTAACGTCCGCAAAAAAAAAAAACAAAAAAAAAAATATCACCCTGAATTACTTTTGTTCTAATGATCGGATTTTCACGAACTAAGTGTCAATCTTAGTGGTTCCTGGGGGTGACCTTAAATATGCTAATTAATTAGTGCTAACTATTAATTAAGTTACGAAATCAGACACAAAACGTACTTTCTCTGAATAAACATATATTTTTTTTACATATTTGGATTCCTTATTTTCAAAATATAGGGGGTAGCCGCAATCTGGAAAATGTGGACCCATAGTTTGGTCAGGAGAGCGGTTCAAAGTTTGGACCCCTTAATGTTAATTTCGCTTTTTTCGTTTTCAGTCATATTTTCAAAACTAATGAAGCAATTAAAAAAGAAATTGCGCCCACTCCTAAAACTCATTTACCCAAAGATAATTTCATGAAAAATTTTTTTTAGTAACTATTTATTCTTTTTTATTATTTAATTAAAGTGAGGATGAAAAAATGTTGAATTATAAGGTACGAATTTTTTTATACCATATTAATCTACATATTTTTCAATTGAAATATCTAAAGTTTCAACTGTTTTTATTCATTGGAAGATGAGAAAAATTAAAATTAATTATTTAAAAAAAATAATTTGGCGACAATGAAGAAATAATTAAATGGGTGATAAACTTAGGCGGAAATTGATTTAGCGCGCATAGCGTAAAATTTCATTCATATTTTTTTCGCTATTAATCGTTTGCTTATCTTTTTATTTTCATTTTTTCAAAACTATAAAATACGATGTGTCTTTTTTAGTCGTCTAAAAATTTAATAAAGAAATTTGGGTAAAAAATTTTATTGAATAAAAAACATTTTATTCTACGAATGTCGAGTTATATGAAAGGGGCAATGGTGGACTGCGCTCAGTAATTGCCTCAATTATAACCCCCACCCCTTACAGTATGCTGATTGCGCTGCTAGTTGATAACGTTTGAAGGTAGATCTCTCTCCTCATCGACATGTGAGGGGTGCAATTTATAAAAATCAAGCACTAACTTGGCGATATGCTTCAACTTGGCCAAGAAATATATCGAAATATATAAGACCTATTTATTAAATTCGAAATATTGCAAACATGATTAGATTTACAATTAGAATATAATACATTTACTGATAGTATTGCATTTAACATTACAATTTTATTATCTTTATGGGTAAGTGAATTTACAAATGTAATTATAGAACGGGTGAACTTTTGCATTTGAGAACTTTGTGTTTGTGAACTTTTGTGAACAACTTTTGATTTATTGTGAATAAAAAATTTGATTAGGACACATTTAAACGCATTATTTTGGTTAAATATAGTACTCACAAGGGAAACTAGGGAAGTGTGACTCGCCAATTTTGAAATAAACTTGTGGGATGTATGTCTTATGAGGAATAATTTTAGGGGGCAACATTCGTTTCGGCCCATAGAAGGTCCTGTGAGAGATAAAAAATAATTC
>NW_027261472.1:0-12495 GCF_043381705.1 Parasteatoda tepidariorum | reverse complement strand
GATTTTCACGAACTAAGTGTCAATCTTAATGGTTCCTGGGGGTGACCTCAAATATGTTAATTAATTAGTGCTAACTATTAATTAAGTTACGAAATCAGACACAAAAACGTACTTTCTCTGAATAAACATATAATTTTTTTTACATATTTGGAATCTAGACCCTTGAATTAGGGGGGGTAGACAAAATTTTAAAAAAATTGGGTGGTAAATTGGGCCGCAATAAAGGTTTATATATTTGGCGATAGTCCAGAAAACCGCCAAAAAAAGTCGCCTGCGCAAATAAATATTTTAAGATAACCCATTGACTAATTCAAAAGAGGAATGCTTAATTTTACTAGGCAACCAAAATCTGTCCGTAAAAAAATTGAAATAAGGTTCTGTGATTGCTTGGAGAGGTTTTATTAATTGTCAATAGAAAATATCTCGAAGTTTCTTGGCAATTAACAATTTTTAAGCTGATTTCTGTCCAGAAAGCAAAAAAAAAAATTATTTTAATCCCCTTTGAAAAGAAAATTTGAATCGATTTATAAATTATTTATGATGTTCTAAGTTTTTAGAATTTAAACACATGAACTTTTTATCTGATATTATTTAGATTATGTTGTTTTTGCTATATTTATTCGAGGATTTCATACTAAAATCAAATTAACATAACTTATTATAGCTACATTCAAAATTTTAGGAATTATCATTTTTACAGCTTTAATCGAGTCTTCGAGACAAGAAAGTTTGAAGGGGAAAAAAGTGCTTGAAAAATAAAATGTAGATTGTATAGTAATTCTAATGCACATTCACAGAGTTTTCTATAATTTACGATATTTCTTTTTTTCTATAACTCAAGGAATTGCTGAATGCTTAGTGGCATTTTAAAAACATTGAAATATGTTATGTTCAATAATAAGATATTAAAATAATATGTTGCATATTGTATGATTAATTGTTTAAAAAATCGCTTCATTCTGCTAGATATTTAGGTAACATGGTTTCCTTTGGATAAAGATGATTAGAAAATAACATCCTCATGTTTCGATACATTCTGAAACTTACGTTTGCAAATTCATCATAAAGTGTCGCACAGCATATTCTTCAATTACGATAAACTACATTTACCACCAAATACTGCTACTATGATTATTTTTATTTCCTTAAATATATATCTGATACTCTCTTTTTAAACAGAGCTTGTAAGATCCTTAAGAAACTGAAATAGGGGCACAAAAACTTAAAAGATAAAATATTTTATTTCATTAACTCAAAATATCTGGTCTCAAAATTTTAATTTTTATGTTAAATATAATTTTTGCAATATTGATGCTCTTACGTTTTTAAAGACCAATTGAATCCTGTTAAAATATTAAAATGCATATGTTTACTTTAACGAATTTTAATGGATTCTGGAAAATTTAGTGTTTATTCACTGCTAAGAACTGTTCCTTCACTTGGTTATCTTACTACTTATTATTTAAACCACCAAAAGCTTAAAACAATATTATGTAGGTTATCTAAATTTTTTTTTACATAATTTGCATTTAATAACAAATTCGTCGACACTATCATTTAGCTAAAATTACAAATTTTGAAATTTTTATGATTTTTTTTATAGGCATGCTAAGCTTAAGTGTTCCTTCACTGGTTAGTTTACCCTATAAGACGCTGAGAAATTTGCGATGTAAAAATTTTGACTACGCATTTTTATTAATATTTATAAAATATATATTCAAGAAATTGATAAATATTTTATTCCAAATTTATTCATACGTATGTATATTATTGAAACTGTATCAGTTATTGAGAAAAAAAGCTAAAAAATAAAAAATAATCACATTAAATAAGCACAATCTGGTGTATAATCATATTCTATCAAAAGCATGCTTTCATATAACTCGACATTCGTCGAATAAAATGTTTTTTATTCAATAAATTTTTTACTCAAATATCTTTATAAAATTTTTGGATAGCCCAGCAACAGGGTGATCATTAAATACATCTTTACAATAGTCAGAAGTCTTGTATTTCTAATTCTAATAATACTTCTATTTTATACTATATGAAATCTTATCATTTTAACTCGGTACAATAATCATTGGTTTGGTGTAATTTTTAAACTTCTGACTGTATAAATAATTACAAACGTTTATCAGTGTTACAATTGAGGAAGAAGAAGACTTCCCACACATGTGAGCTATGACGTCGGCTAATCTTTCTCAACAAAATGGCGCATTAAAGATGAGCTAATTTTCTCCATACACAGGGTTGGCAGGTTTTTGACATGTGACAGTTTAAACCATGGTTTAAACCGTCACGTCAAAAACCTCACTGTCAAAAATGTCGAAAATGTCAAAAACCTATATTCATATGTGAAATTTAATTAATACATAAAATTTATATATTTTTTATAAAGGATAGTGTTTCTAAATATGTTCTAGAAAAAATAAATTTAAAATTTTGAAGAAACACTTATATTTTGAATAGTAACCAAAATCTTGTACTTTTGAAAGCTCACATCTTTTGTAATATTATGTATTCATTTTCATGTGTTATTGAAAATCTGCAGTGATATTATTAAGAAATTTATTTATAACCAAATTTAGTGTATAGTATAGATTATACTAAAAATTAGACATTTTTAAAGATAAACATTAGCAGTTTTGTACATTAGACATCTTTTAAAGAAAAATCTTTTTAATATTCTTTTAAATCTTCTTAATAATCTTTTTAACATAAGACAATACAAATTTAAGTGCTTTCTGTTAAATACACAGAGTAGTTAGTGTCGATTTACAGTATATTCAGCCTATTCATTTACTATGCTGAAAATTTAGTTTATCCAAATACTTGTGAATTTCATTTTGCTGAATACGATATAGTTTTGTTGAATATCTAAATATTCAGCTGTTGAATAATTACTTCTTGCTTTCAAGATATGCATTATTTGTATTCTTAATACAAGTGGAGAAAAAAAAATTAAGAGATAAAAATTGTTTTAAAATGATAAGTGTAATAATTATAAATAAATATAATAAACAATATGAATTATATTTATCATTATTCATAAATATAACTACTTTTAAATTCAAATTAACATACTGGATAATAAAGATATTCGATATAACATTAAAAAAAAAATTTTTTTATACACTTGTATCAAGTTTGTATTTATACAGCATAACTTGTAAGTTCCTTATAAATATTAGTTATATGTTCCTTATATGTCTAAAATGCTTAGTAATAAATATTTAAAAAAATTTTATGCACATGCATTTGAATATAAATTTCTGAGATTTTAAATACGTTATTTTACCTTTATTTTAATTAAAAAATATTTTAAAACCTGCTGATTACTATAGTATAATTAAATTTCAATATAATGCATGGCAACTGTTGATAGTTTTGAAGTTTACAAATTTCCTTAGCAAACTTCAGTATTTGACTTTTTTGACGGGTTTTCGACGGTTTAAACCAGTATTATACCCTTGTCATGTCAAAAACCACTTTTTGACGTCAAAAACCCAACCCTGTCTACATAAGTTAGAATGTTAATTATCGCTAAATTAATTAATACAGAACTGTATCGCACATCGAATTAGTTGAAATATAATTCTTTCTCGTCTACTTCTTTACTTAATTTAGATTTATTGTTTATGTATTTTATTCTAACCGTGATATGTTTTTGATTTGAGTACCTGGCAAACTTCTTTGCATAGTTAGTTTGTTTATGTTCTGCATGGCTTCGTGCCTGTCTTTTTGTTAAGTCTTTGTGTAAATATATAGTGAAAGAATTGAAATCTCTGTGAAAAAAATTAGAACGTGTCATGTAAAAGAGTTGATAATTGACAGACTTAGCTTACTCGAAATAAAATAGAAAGAACAGTTGACATTTAAACAACCAATAAGGATCGAAATACCCACATTACGTCACTTGCTAGTAAGCTATTGCTAAAATACAATATTGATGACGAATAGGATAAAAATAATACGAAATTCAGTGATGTACTTCATCATATCCGCAGTAGGTGATCCATAAAAGTACTAATGACTCACTCGCAACATTATTAGAATATAAATAAAACAAAATTTATATTTGCATTTTTACTTCGATAAGGGCTGTTATGTTTAAAACACTTTGGTTAAAATACTTGATTTAAATATGTTGACTTTAAATACGAAGCATACATTTTTTTAAACAACATGATTTTGCTTTTCTCTGTGAGATTTTGAAAGAAAAATATGTCGAAACGTCTGAATCAAAAAATGTATTTGTACAAACACTGTGTTCCAAGCTGCTTTGTGTTTACTTTGTATCATACATAGTACAGTACAGTAGAATATATCAATTTAATCACTCTAGTAAGTGGATTACCTGTCGAGTTGTTAAAGGTGGTTTTATGAGGGCTATATATCAAGTTCTCAAGTAAGTTAACAAAAACCGTATTTATCTGATGTATTAAAAGCAAGTAAAATCTTTGTAACCTCATCATCTGCTTATCTTGAACCCTGAAATAAGTCAAATTTGTCTAGGAAAGTTATTCTAAGTCCTAACTAAGAAATTTTTTATGATATTAGTTTAACTGTTCGAGAATTACTCATTTGATGAAATTATATAAAAAGATAACCTGTACCTTTTTTGTGAATTGATAATATAGAAAACTATTAAGGGGTTTTGAAACTAGCTGGATTTTAAGTACATATAACAACATCGATTTCAAGATGTTGAAATTAATGTAATGTTCAAATTTTATGGGGTATGTTTGAATCAACTATGTTGATTCAAACATATTTATCTGTGATAGAATTCGATGAATGAATACCACTAGTCTAGAATACCACATTTATATCATTTCGCCCATTATTATAATTTTTTTTTTCATTTTTATTTATTAGCTAGGCGAAACTTATTTACTTCACCGGATTTTTTACCGCTATTTTGTACGCAAATCAACTGCTTAATGGGGACCATCTATCGATGTTGCCGAGTTCTAATATTCTTTGTACGAGTGTAAGTATTCTTTGTTCGTATCACGCCTGGAGGTCACCAATGTGCGGAGTTTATTATCGACTATGCCATCTTTCATCTCTCAAAGTGTACCTCTATATAGAATCGAGTTAACAAGTCTTATATACTACTGAATTGGTATTTAATATTATTAGTGGTAGTTATACCACATTTTCATTAGGTACTAGTGTACTAATATTTTAAGAAATTTATTTCTAATAAACACCTGGTATACATCACTAACAAAATATACGCATTTTTTTAAAAAATTAATTAGTTTAATTATAAATTTATGTCACAAATTACGAATTCATTACGATAATTAATAATTCTTAGGATTAGTGGGGCATTTAATTAAAAAATATTTAACGTCATAGAAGAAATTAAATGTATCTTTAGTCTGATTGGTAGCAGGAACAGGTAAGATATAAATGCATAACACGAGCAACGTGAACAACATGAAAAATATAAAAATAGCATAACGTGTTGCTTTTATACTCTTCCAACATAAACATGTGTAACAACACGTGTAAAAAGATTAAAAAGTTTTAAGAAAAAACCTATTTTAACACTTACACACCTGCGTAAGCTTTATTTTATTTAAAATAAATATTAAATTTAAATGTTGAATTCTCTTCTCAAGTACTGGAAGTATAAAATAACTGCATCGGAAGTTTAACAAAAGATAAAAATGTTTTATTAAAAAACTACACTCGGCTGATGTTGCAGGATTGAAAAAATTGTTTTAGGCATTTAGTTCTCTGTACAGCAAAATAAATAAATAAATAAAAATTTAAAAAAATCAGAAAGCTGTAAAATATGCAAGAATCGTTGTTCTTAAGTAATAAATTCTAATATTTTCAAACTAAACATGTTTTGCAAAAAGAAAAAATGTTTTCTTAAAAATAGCAATGAATAAAAATAAATGATAAGCGTGAGCAGTTTGTGCAAAAATAATAATTTTTTTTTTTAAAAAAAAGTGTCTAAAACTAGATTTTCTTTTTTAAAAAAACTGTTTTTATTTTCCTAAACTTATCGCTGATACATTCAAACGTAGATTACAGAAATGTAATTAAATCCATAACTCAAAAATTATAAACTATTTGTAATATAATTCTAATGAAATTGTACTTATATATATATTATTTATATAACATTTTAAAATATCAGTTATTACTCTGAAGTTCACATTTAATAATTAAATGCAATTAAGTTGACTTTATGCTAAAAAATCAAAATATTATTAAATATTTATTAACAATGCAATTAATCTAATTGTATTTCTTACAATTTTTTTAAAGCTAGTCGCAATAGCTGATATATAACAATTCTGATGACGCGTTAAAATAAATAAACAAATGCAGATTTTCAATGTATTCATAAACTATTAAATAATGAAGAGAGAGAAACAACATCTCTGATTTATATATAAAAAAAATTTAAAACAAGCTCTTTTTCTAAAGTTAATAAGAAAATACTTATCTAATTCGCATTACAATTCAGTAAATTTTATTACCAAAAATAAATCTTCACATAAAAAATTTTTATTCGTATTTTAATATAATTGAGTTAACTATTTATAGAATGTGTATAAGTACATACCATTATCTCTTACAATCACTTCACACCTACTCATGTTCGTCTGATAAAACTAGACTATATTTCTTTTCTTGAGATAACTTGCAATCATACGACTAACCCCCGTACATTTCAGAACAGTTCATTCGTAAGTGCATATGTTGCCCATTCATCAATGTCGACTACGAATTGTTCACTTCCCTGAATAACCAGACCGTATTAACTCTCAAATCAATCGTTTCTTATCTACCCTTTCTATCCCCGCATTCTAAAACAACAATACCTGCTTATCAGTAAAATCACATTCATTCTAAATACTTTTGAGAAATGGACACTGCAATTGAGGAGAATCTTTTTATGGCAAATTCTCAGAAAATAAATTATTATTTAACTGTAATTTGTTTTTAAAGCTTAAATAAATATTAAAAAAATCATCGATGGCTATCCAAACTAGTTAATTAAAAAACTATTTGCAATATGTTGAATAAAACAACAGTCCCTGGACAAATTATTCTACGAACTGAAGATTCTATGTAAAATTTTTAATTATGAGGTGATACTATTGTTTTTGCATGGCTGAAACCGGTTGGCTCTTATTTACGTTCCTGTACTAATTGGTTAACATTGTCATGCAGTACGTCAAAAATAAATACAAATAGGAAGTATATAAAAAATCTCCCGCATGAAAACCCATTACATGTATGTTTAAATATAAAAGTATTGCATATAAACACGTGCAAAACAGGTAATTATTAAAAAACTACAGTGGGTCTAATAATTCGGTCGAATGATTATAATATGCAAATATAATCCTGATATAATAAATATTCTATATTTATATAATCAGGGATGAGATTGGCCAAAAGGCAAAAAAGCTGAATTTGCAAGCAAGTAAATTTTACGTACGCGCAATCGGTTAACAATAAATTCCAGACAGTTTAAGATAATAAATAACGATGTGTTGACATAAAATTGTGTAATAATTTATTATTATATAAATGATTACATCGATACTTAACATTTAGTAAAAAGAAAAATTACCAATTGAAAAAATAAAGCTAGAAATTATATTTTTCTTCAGTTCACATAAGAGACAATTATTACTTGAGAAACTGTCTGGTTTAGCAAATTAAAACTATTGAGAACATACATTAGCATTCCATTTCTGTTAATAAATACTGTTACATGATTTAAGGCAAATATATCAGTAACATGACTTTTTAAATTATTTTGAAAAGAAAATCAACTTTTACAATTGGAAAATCACTATGTTTATATTATAATCTGATCTAACTAGAGCCCTGTGAAACATATCAATAACTGTGAAGTAAAAATATATAGTAACTCCTTAACATACAAAAATTGCTATTTCAGTTCGAAATATTACATGATAATCAGCAACTGTTTAGATAATTATTTTTCATTTGATAAGAGCTTTGCATTTTATAGCATAAATAACAGCAACATTATTTTGTAAATTTATTATTTTTTAAATTTTGCATTTTGATGCTGAGTTAATTAACTCTTCCCCCCCCCAAAAAAAAAACAAAAAAAAAATATTGAATAACTTTTTAAGTGCTATATCTTTTATGTTTGCTATATTTAGTCGTTAGTCCATCTTCAAACATCTTGTGACAAATCCTACTTTTTCTTCTTTGCAAGCTCAGAGTAAAAGTTTTGAATATATTCTATTCCAGTTTCGCTGTTGTTGTAACACCTACATATTCTAATAATCGTCGATAGAAAAACAGTCACCTTTGGCGTATCTAAATCAAGAAAAAATTTACTTCTTACAAGAATCGCAATAGTTGATCTTAAAATTGCGCGAATGCAAATTGCAATCCAGGATTTTAAAATAGCGTGAGTATGAATCACGATTATGAATTTTGAAATCACATGAGTATGAAACTAGATATACGATTTTAAAAATGACAAAATACAAACTGCGATATAAAATTTTTAAACCCCGTAAATACAAATCACGATTCATAATTTTTAGATCGCGTAAATACGAATCATGATGCGTAAATTTTAAATTGCATAAATAAGAATTATGAGGCATAATTTTGAGTGCAAATCCCAACGCCTTATTTTTGAAGCACGTATAAGACGAAAATCGATGTTTGATATTATAACCGCATGAGCGAATCACGGCATCGGATTTTAAATTTTGTGAATACGAATCGCTACATAGGTTTTTAAAAAGGCGTAAATGCAAATCACGATATCGGATTCTAAATCTCGTAAATAAGAATCGGAACACGCAACTTTTAAATCACGTAAATATGAAAAGCTATGCTAGATATTAAAATCGCGTGAATAAGAATCGAGATATTGGCAGATTCCAGGCTTGCGACTTCTAAAAGACTTGTCTGAAGCAGCGTCGTTTGAATTACGAAAATAAGAGCTATCTGGCTGGCGGGTAAAAATGCGGAAAATCTTATCTTCTGTGCGTAAAAGCGGAGAAAATAGCTAAAATAAGTAAAGTAAAAATGCGGAAAGGGCTGGTAGTTTTGTAGTTTGAATTTCCTGTTTACCTTTGAAAATTGAAAATAAAAATAATTATTATATTTCAGTGACTGAATTTTCTGAAAAAGCGGAATATTTATTTTTAAAAAAGCGAAATTTTAAGAGGATCGGAGTTTTTGATAAAAAGGCTGAAATTCGAGAGACAAAAGTGAAAAAAAGCGGAAATCCGCTAAAAAGCGGCAAAACCTCATCCCTGTATAATATACTGTCTAAACTTATCTTATTTTCTAATTAAATTAATTAATACACGAACGTAAACAAGTTCAGGTTGTGTCATGTAAAACGTCTGTATGAATGAGGTTTGAAAATGCAACACATATAAGAATTTAACATAATATGGTAACTGCACCATAAAAACATAATTAGAAAAAGTAATTATTTTGCAAAAAATTTCGATGTATAGTTGCTATAATTTTTGTATTGAGATAAACGCTTTTATGCATTCTTAAAAACATTTTAAATAAATACATTTTTAAGTTCAGAACTATAGTTATCATGTATCGTGCAAAAAAAAAAATTATGTAAAATTTATAAAATAACAATATTTTTAAAAATGAATGTGAATACATTTCTAAAATTGCTGTTGCTTGTTTTATATGATATGTTCATTAAATTAATTTCAATACTCATAAAAATGACATGCAAGATCCGTCACAAACTTATTCCCCCCAAAATGAACAGAAGGCATTGTAAGGAGTGTTACAAAGGAACACCTGCTACTAAATGATGGTCAAGATGACCCACCTAACACGCTGAAAATGTTCCCCCCACAGACTATAGGGTTATCCTTTTTAAGGGTATGTTCTGGCGCGTTTGATAATAAGCCGTGAATATTTTAGCTTTCCCGTTTTTTAAGAATGAAAGAAGCGAAAGAGCTGTACCTTGACTTACTGCCATTTCATGAATAGCTTATCTTGTCTAGCGAATTGAAATAGATTTATGTAGTGTTTCTGCAATTTTAAATANAGACATTGAAAAAAGTTTGAATAGCAGAATTAAAAGAAAGTAGTTTAAATCCAATTAGAATTATTTCTCAAGAAATACTTTAGTCGTGTTTAGGTCATGAAATTTCTCATACTTAAAAAAAATGTTTCAAAGCTTTCAAAGAACAGCAATGAATTACAAACGAAAACAAGTATTTTTGAACACCCTATGCCAAAAAATAAAGCAATTAATTTGAATGAAAGATTGATAAAAGATTGATGATGGATAGATGAAATAAAAGATTTTAATTTGCATTGATAACTTTGGTTGTTATTTGCAAACCCCTCCATACTTAAAAGTTTAATAAAATAGTAATTTTTTTCTTGTAACTTTTTGGGCTATAACTCTGCAGATAATCAACGAAATTTTCGGAACCATTTTCAATCACTATTGAAATTGCTATTTTTAAGTTTATATAAAAAATTGTTAAAAATTTCTCAAGATATGGGGTTTTAAAGTAGTTTTTTCAGACTATGCATGCGCGGAATAATTTTAGAAATGTTCTAATATATTTAACATTTTCATCCATTTAACATTTTTATATATTTATTATATATTAAACAGGTGATTAAGAATTTAATGCATTCTTTAAAAAGTATCCTCCTTTAAAAAGTAAAGCTCCTTTTCTATCGAAGTGCATTAAATGGTTTGAAACTATGTATATGTAAAAAGAACTGTTCGTGCATGCTATTATCGCAATAACCTGCCTCCGCATTTGCAAATCGTAGGATGGAGCAGTTCGTCTTAAGAATCACTCTCACAGGATAAAAAAATTTTGCGTTAGTTTTTCTATTCATGTTATAAAAAACAGAATGTCAAATTTTTTATTTCTATTTTGACTGCCTTTTTTTAAAGGTAATGCTTTACACCGTGGTAAAAATTTTATTACTGAAGAAACTAAATGGTAAAATCTAAATTGCTGCGCCGCAGGGCCGGATTTAAGCTTGGCGGGGCCCCAAGTTACTGAAAAAGACGGGATTAACATTATTATTAAAAATATTTAATAATAATGTTAAGAAAAGAGAAAGGGGAAAGAATTAACATTAAATTATTAAAAAAATTTCTTTAAGTTACATTTTGCTTTGCTGCTCAAAATCTATAGACTTAGAAACACGTTTGTTTCGATTTTGTAAAAGCCAAAATGAGTAAAATTTCTCCAAATAAAAAGAAACTTCAGATAGGTGATATTTCAGTATTTACTTTCAAAATCCTATTTTTGCTAATATCAAATTTCTTAATACTTTTGATCTTTATTTCCTTTAAAAGATTTCAAGATTATTAAAACCTTTAAATAAAATAAATCTCTTGGTAGAACAATATTTAATTATACTGATATAAGCAAAAATTTAGGGAGGATTAATATATCCCATTATGAATGTCACAAAGGATGATCTTGAACATATTATTACTGGTAATTTAAATATTATAGAAAATTGAGGAATTTAATGATAAATTCATATTCACTAATTATTAATCTTTATCTTATTTTTGCATTTTTATGAAAATTTATACTATTAATATTACATTTGTTTTCAGATTTATTGATGATTTCATTATCTTTCAAGATTATACTTGTTTATCGAATAATATTTTCCCCGAGGATTTCTTCTTGCTTCGTAATCATAATAATAATATTGATTTAAATTTTTTTGATNTTATTTTATTTCATTTATGATAAAATCTCTGAAATTAAATAATTTAAACTTAAACCAAGAATAAGTTTTTTACATTTTAATAAAATAACTTTTATAAAAGCACGTGCTAAACTTTTAACAGCACATGCTTTCCTCTATTAATCATCATTATTATCAGCTTGTCACCTCTTATATTCCAGAGTATAGATTGATGATGCCATTGCATTCTGAAATATACTTCGATTTCATTTAAAAGCTGTTTGGCGATAAACATCTTGAAAAAAAAATGATAAACGTTGCCACCTGGATTACACTGTGAACATCATTTGCTTGGCGTTAGTTTTAAGTCAAATAATTGGCAAGTAAGAAGCGATAAAGGATAATCCTCTAGCACCCCTCTCCTAGGTTCATCTTAGTCCTTCACCCCTCCGATTTTTCTTCTCCGATTATGACAATTGAAGATTGATTACTGATTACGCCCACTGAAGAGGGGGAAAATATCTGTGACGATCGAGCACAGACGCGGTTTAAATACCTTGACCTTTTAAAAATGTCATTCCTGAAAGGGAAAAGGCGGCGCATTTGATCTTTTTTGACTGCAACTATCATTGTGAATGAGGTGTTCTCCAGAATTGTGTGTCCAGAATATTCATCTTCTGAAAATTGCCTGTGATAAAGGATGACATGAATAGCAAAAGTTTTGAATACCAGTGGTTATCGTCTCAAGGGGGGTTGGAATGAACAAATACCCATATGAATACTGCAGGGACTAATATA
>NW_027261471.1:0-1561 GCF_043381705.1 Parasteatoda tepidariorum | reverse complement strand
TTTTTTTTTTTTTTTTTTAATTGCAAGTTCAAAATTTATTCGGTGCCTTGGATTTGTAGTTGGCGCATAGAACAAGATATTTAAAAGTTCCCAAATTTTTTTAGTTTCTCGAAAATTAAAGAGCACATTAATTGTAAAAGGATTTAGTTTCACAGTGATATGGTTTAAATTTGAAAACTATGGATTCTAAGGACCCAGGAGTTCCAAATTTCGGTGTCCTTTTTACTAAAAGTTGGTCCCTTTGGAAAATAGTAAAAGTCTATGCTTTAAGGACATAAATAAATAATATTTAGGAAAAGGATGGGATTAGTAATTGATTCAGTAATGATAATTCAACAAAGGATTAAAGCCAAAATTTCTATAACAATTGAACTCATAATTTTCATTTTTTGCTCCTGATAAGAATTTTTTTCTTGGGTTTAATTTTTTTTTTTAAATTTACATCAATATATAGAATCATTTTGTTTAATAGGAAGGAATGAAGAATTGCATAACTTTTTATGTCCTCTCTATTTTCAGCAGATTTGACATGCTGTAATGTTTATGTAAAATCACTTGTTTCTTAATATTACGAAAACTAATCATTTTTATTCTTCTTCAGCAAGATGGATTGGGCTTCTTCTGAATGGAAGCAGAACTTGACTCCACTTGCTGTTCAAAAAGTAAATGCTTTAGAGGAGAAAGTTCAAAGATTGCAAAAAGAAAGAGACCAGAAACAGATTAGATTAGACTGGCTAAATGTGGAATTAGAGAAAGAGCAGCGTAAAGTAATTAATATTTTGTTGTTTGTTTTACTATGTTTACATTACACAAAAAAAATTTCAGCGTTTTTTAAACTATTATTTAAACAAAAATTATTTATAGGTTGAAAAAAAGAATCAAGATACTTTAAATGCTCAAAAAGAATTACAATCAGTTGAAAATGTCTGCAAAGATTTGGAAAGCAAACATCAAAAGCTTATGGCTGAACTACAAAATAGAGATTCACGAATAGGTTCACTTGAAGGATTGTTGTCTAAAGCAAAACAAGATAATTGCAAGGTATTATTATTAAAAGTTTTTTTTTTTAATGGACATCAATTACAGAAATGTGTACTTGAATGTGTTCAGAATGTACTTTCCTCTGTGAAAATAAAACTGCCCTGTAGGAAAGCTCTTCAAAAAGAAAAATTAAAAAAAATTTTTAATCTATTGTATCTAGTTAAAATAATTGTATCAATTCCTGCACAATTATAATATATTATAAATATAAAATATTAAAACACTTTTTTAAACTGTTTATAACTATAATCTAATTTAAATTATATTAATTTCCAAGCTATTTAATTCTTCCTTTCTAAATAGGTGATAGTCCTTTTTTTTTTTTTTTTTTTTTAATGTAAAAACTGGTTTTTGATGAGACATGTCAAGCCTACCGAAAACTGTCAAAATCTGACAAAACTGTCAGAAACATGGGGCAAGTTTCTTTTTTGTCATTGAGAACATGCTATTAGGCAAGATATTAAATCCTGCTCAATACTTGCATTATATACTACAGTGCAGAACCCGTTATCCGGAAATC
>NW_027261470.1:0-10421 GCF_043381705.1 Parasteatoda tepidariorum | reverse complement strand
GAGAGTTGGTATGTGGAATGTTTTTTTTTTCTTATTTCCTACTTTTTTTTAATGTTGAATATAATGTAACAACCGAAGGAGATTTCTCGCGCTTTTCGAGTTATGCAAAAGAGCGGGAAACCTTGGCCCTCCTATTATCCCTAACTGAGGTGGTCTATGAGTTTTCAAACGAAGTTATAAAAAAGATTAAAACAGTGGGAGACTAAAATTGTTTAACGCTCGTCACCTACTTTGTTTTTATTATTAGCGGTTCCCTTTCATACTTCACTCCCCCAGTTACAAAAAAGAGTTCCTCAAAGGACCTCGATGTCTTCTTTTCGAGCCCACGAGGAAAGGTTAAATGTTGTATGCTTTTTTTTTAATTCTGCCATAACTTGAGAAAAAAAATTAGTGACATTTTTAATTCAAAAAATAATCGTCGATGTTGATTTTGCGCCTTTTCGAAATAATGCGCCCATGGCATTCGCCATACTTGCCATACCCTAGATACGCCACTGCGTCCAGCTAATACTCCGTTCAAGCTAATAATGACTAAAAATCCTCTTTCTCATAAGAAAAAGTCCTTCGCTCCACCCCCAATGTAGGGGACGACACTTCCAGTGTCCTTCACCCTCTGACCCTCAGGTCAAGGGGTCAATCAAATGCGTGGGAGAGGAATCAGGATCCTGACAATAATGTTACAAGCAATATTGATGAATATAATTATCGAATATTGTAATATCGAAAATGATAACATCGCGAGAGTTGTTGATACCACATTAAGGTGAATATTTATAAATTTCACTTGTTTAATGAAAATATCTGTCTTATGTAAAAAAAAAAAATAATGCACTCAAGCTAGATTGGAGAAATATCCCGAAAAATACCATTTAAAAATGATATTTTCGGTAGATATATTACGATATCAATATCACAATATCCCTCAACCCTACACTATTAATAGCTAATAAATGTTTTTTAGCCCTGATAATTTTTGTTAAAAAATTTGCAAAAGTAGTGAATCAGAAGTTTGAGTCAATAATTTCTTTGATGTCTTAGTTTTGGAATCATCTTTTCAGTTTAAGTTTTAATTTTTTTGTTTTGGAATAAAATGTGCCATAAGATATTTTTAAAGATTAAATCAGTTAATAGCTTTAACAAAAAAGCTGGGTAACATTTGATTGTTAATTATAATTTATTTATTATGAACGAGAGTAAGTTATTTACTCTTTAGATGTATAATTCTCTATCAATATACTATACTCACTAATCGTAAATACCTTATCTAGGATTTTAATGGCATATTTTTATACAATGGCTAAAAAATTTTATCTCAAACTTGAAAGTTAAATTGTATCTTAAATTTTACCTTCTTGAAAGCAATTGTGAAAAATCTTTTTACTGGTTATCAATGGTACATAATCGAAAATTTTAGGTATTGTTTCTTAAAATATATTTGTACACGGAATTAAAATCGATGAAAAAATTCATTTTAATTGGTATAAAACTTTTATGTAAATAAGGAAAGAAAAAGGTAAAATGTAGCAAATCATTTACAGAAAAGCTGAGATTTCCTAACCGTAATTCTGCATGAGAAAGACTGATTATTTTCTTAGTTTCTCAAAAAACGAACTTTTTTAAGAATTGAATTTGATTCAAAAATTAAAATGAATTTAAAAATACAAAATAATTTTCTTACAGCGCATAAAATGAACTTTTGTATTACCATAAAGACCAAAAACTGATCTTGATATTTTTTTTCACTTATATAAGTGAAAAAATTTATATAAGTGAATAATATATGTCAATCACTTCTCTTATGAAAATGAATAATATATGTCAATAATTTCTGTCTCTAAACTTTGAACTATAGCTGCATTAAGAAGCGCACGGAGAAAAAAATGATTGGTGAAATTACCGTAATGTATGA
Source organism: Parasteatoda tepidariorum (assembly GCF_043381705.1). NCBI lineage: Eukaryota > Metazoa > Arthropoda > Arachnida > Araneae > Theridiidae > Parasteatoda > Parasteatoda tepidariorum. The sequence goes on along the minus strand of NW_027261470.1, from coordinate 8,512 downwards.
TAATGATATTTCTGCTAAGAAAGAGTCATAATTCTGGTTATTAAAACTAAAATATATGATATTTGAACTATTAATCAAAAGGTTTTTCCATTCATATGGTAACTGTACACTGGAAATTCTAGTTTTTAATAATTATAGCTCCTATTACCACACATTTAGAAACAAATACAAAACTGAAAAATAAATTTAACCGAATAAATGGTTTTAATGCGTTGATTTAAGTTATCATGATAAAAATACTAAATTTTACCACAATTACCAAATTTTATCAGATATAATTAAAACAAATTTTATTCTTAATTTCACCAAAATCATTACCAAAGAGCATCGGTAAAAATTAACAAGCTTTTTGATTTTTTTTCTGTAGAGCCAGAGACACGAAAAATTTTGCTGTATTTTTGTCCATACTTATTTTTCTCAGTGTTTTAAACACAATAAAAGACCTGTGAACAGCACAGTATTAACATATTAAAGTGCATATTCTCATAATTCTTTTAAGAAGTTGAAGTAAAAATATGTTTATCTAAGTTTATTTAATTAAAAAAAAGTATAAGTTATTAAAATCTGACGATTGGTAAAGTGAAGTTTAAGACATCAAAACTAATTTTAATTCTGAACGAAACTGAAAGGCATTTTAAATCATCAACTTTTTTTTCTTTATTATCCAAATTGTTGCTAATAATTTCATGACTAACGTGAATCACGTTTTAATCTTCTGAGGACAAAAATTTATCGATTCAGATAATGTTTGTGCCTGTTTTTCCCTAAAATATTAATTTCAGGCCTCTAATGAGTATATTTTGTAATTTTTTGACAAATATTCTAAATATGTACATATTAAAGATTTTGATGTGGAAGAATAAGCTGAGATACTAAACACTTGTAAATAAACTTTTGATTAAATGTAAACTCTGAAATAATCGTAATGATAAATATGAATAGATAAAAATTACTTATATTAAAGTAGCTAAGAATGGGGAACAGGAGAACTCCTGAGAATTCGTAATGTCATTACAAAAACTTAAAGCCGCTATAAAAAACTTGCAAGGATAATTAGATATATTTCTCGTTGCATTAAACTTAAGAATCCATCTAAAGTTAACATCGAACTTCTGATTAAATTGACGCAGTTTTATTAACGATTTATTAGCGAATAAAAATTCTGGTAAAAGTACCATACTGTATGGTAATGACATTTTTGGTAAAAAAAGAAAATAATAAGGTCAAGGAAATCAAAAAACACGATATTTAGACCATTCATTTGGTATATTTTCGTTTCCTATGGTAATAGTAGACTGGAGATTCTGATTTTCCAAATTGTAGTTCTTATTACCACACATTTAGTAAACTACACATATACAAAACTGAAACGGAACACGTGTACATTACCACACATAAACGAAACTGAAAAGTACATTTAACCGAATAAATGTTTGCTATGCTATGTTATCATGATCAGATTTACAAAATTTACCTCATTTGCCGAATTTTATCACTTATTGTAAAACCATATTTTATTGTTAATTTTGCCAAAATCATTACCTAAGCGATTCGGTAAGAATTGTTGAGCTTCGACGTGTTCCCATATAGTCGAGAAAATTTTCAATGCTAAAACTGCTGCGAAGAAGAAATCTGAGAAAAATTTGTTTTTAAATTACGATTTAAATCAATGAAATTTCTTATGTCTGCAAAATATTTAAATATCTGAATTAATAAACATTTAAAGAATAAATTATTAAAATCAATAATATAAAATGTATATAACCATTAAAATTAGGTTTGCAAATAGTTTTGCAATTTATGTTAACACATGTGATTCATGTAATTAGTTTTGGAGAAGTCAACAAAATTATAAATTGAAAATTAAATGCACAAAATAGGACATTTTAATCTCATTATTTACAAAAACTAATGTTGCAATAAGCTAGAAAAGACTGCTTTCAAAACTGCTTATGAATTCTGGCTTTTAAAGGATTTCAGGGGAAGAAGTTTTCATTTCTTCTTCGGCAATTTAATCATTAATTAAATAACATTCCTTGAACAATGGATCTCACGAACAATGAGAACAACAATTTACTATTAAAAAATCCCATCATTATTTTAAAAGTTATTCATGGCAAGTTTAATTTTTCGCAACTGTAGAGCAATTGTTGAGCGCAAATATATAAATTGTTTATTTTTAAAAATAAAACTTTACTTGAAATATACTAAGTGTTCCATATGGGTTTAATTTTCATAAATGAAACTACTTTTCAAAAAGTGTGATAAATTCAACACTTATTTTTAAGTGTTTTTCTATAATTAGTTTATAACTATTTTTCATTTTAGTGTAAGAATAATAGTTAAAATTTTCAGAACAATCCAGTATAATGTGTTACATATGTAAGATGTTTTTACCCACAAATATTATATGTATTAAGGATGTAAATTAGTTTTGGGAAATCATCACTAACACTTCATAAATCAATATCATGTGCACAAAAATTTTCTGTTCCTTAAACATTTTAAGGCTTGGAATTGAGTAAGTAAGTTTTCCAAAATTCTGAATGCAACCAAATATTTAAGTGATAATTTACTATTTGAATTTCAAAGTTTTTACAGCACTTCTTATTCGTGTTGTCTATAAAACCTTATGAATATGAAAAATGAATATAAAGGTCTCATAAAGGAAAATTAATATCAAGGAATATATATGAATGTAAGTGAAAAATAATATAAAGATTTTCAAATTGAAAAGCATGTTTATTTGATTAGCATACACATTAGTCACACAAATCGTTCGGGAATGAATGTACCATGAAGTTACAAAAGGAATATACACAGATAAACAATTAAATAGGAAATCAGCATTTTATATTACTCCACAGTATCCGTAAATAGATAAATTTATAAAATGTCTTGAAGAAAAACTCTTTATGTTATAATTAATATAAAATGAAGTCAAAGTGTTATAATTTTACCGATAACTATACTAAACGTCATAATACTAGAGCTACAAAAACTGCATGTTGAAAAAAATATTGTTTTAAAATTACTATATTGTATGGTAATGAGATTTCTGTTAAAAGAAAACCATAATTCTAGCAAAAAATATTCTATAAATATAAATATTCTATATAACTATTTCCAAAATTGATAGATTTTCTCATTCAAATATCATTCTACTACAAATTATATATCCTCTCTACTTCCAGTGAAAACTTTTCTGCATAAATTATAAAATCTCTTATCATAATGCATTATTTTGAATACATGCATAATTTTATCACTAAATAAAATTCAAAATCTTTTAATTCACGTAAATAACTATAACTGTACACGTAGTAAAAAATTTTGGTAAAATTTTAGTCTAGTATGGTAATGATATTTCTGGCAAAATAATACAGTATTTAAACCATTACAGTATTCTACAGTATTTAAGAATACAGTATTTAAACCGAAATATACAGTATTTAAACCATTCATTTGGTAAATTTTCCTTTTATATGGTAACGATTTACCATGAATTCTAGTTTTCAAAATTATGGTTCTTCTTATTGCAGATTTAGTAAAAATTACAAAATTTAGAAGTAAATTTAACCGAATAAACGGTTTTTATGACATGCATCTAAGATATTATAATAAAATTACCAAATTTTAGTACATTAACTACCAAATAACATAGAAATAAACCATATTTTTTATTTGTTTTATAAAAATTACTACCAAATTGCTTCGGTGAAATTTATTGAGCATGTTGGTGTTACTATAGAGCCGGAAACAAGATAAATTTTATCATATTTCGGAAGTTTTGAACATATTTTTCTCTCAGTGTGAAAAAAACAATGTACCTCAAAACAGGCTTGTCAATTTTGTGCAGATATGCTTTATAAAAAACAATCATTATTATTATTTTTAAAAGCTTACTCTCAAGTGTTGATTTGTAGTTCATAAGCCATTTAAAAAACGTGTAAGAAATCATCGGATGAAACGTATAAACAAGTTGCATCGGTGGTAAAACCATGTTTTATCTATTAACTTGAGTAAAAATACTATTCTAATGACTATATAAGTTTATTTATTCTTTATATTTCTTTTTTAACCTAAAAATAATGATACATAAAATCTGTTTAACTGTAGGAAAAAAGAAGCAAAAATTCCACAAGCTTTAAATCATTATTTTACTCTTCTTTTTTTAAAGTATATTTATAGAAAATAAATCAAAGTGATTTCAATGGAACAAGTGATATATTAACCCTGGCCAGAAGCCAACATATTTTTTAATAAGCCTTCGAATAAAAAATGTAATCAATCAAAAAAAGACGCTGAAATACAACTTGATAAATTTGTTTTAGCTAGTTTCGATAAAAGTAACAAAAACTATATCAGATTATATAAAGAACAAAGATGTATCACACTGAAAAATTGAATTTGCATTTTTCTTAATTTTCTTTTTTAAGACTTCTTTCGAGTACAAAGAAAAACAAATGCTACTATGTAAAATTTTGGTCTCAATTTTTCTGCAACATCTAGCATTTATTTAAAGAAACGTAACCAGCTCGAGAAGTAATTTCCGGCTTATCTCATTTTTATAGTGTTTTAGCATAAAAGTAGAATATTAGTTAAAAATATTTTATGTAATAAAATGAATAATTTTAAAAAAATAAAGAATGTATAAAATGTTAAAATTGAAATTTTAAACAGGATTATTCTCTTAAAACCATACCACAAGGAATTGCAACATATTATATAAGTCTATTATACTTTTATCTTATAATAGGGCTTATTATGAAAGTCTTAAAATTACAAAATGAATAGTAAAAGGAATGATACATTCTAAAGAATAGTCTGGTAAAAAGTGGCTATCTCTTATCGATATTATCTCTTCTAAAGAAGGAGATGGCTAAATGAGATTTGCTGATGATGAGATGGCCAAATACGATGAGTTGATGTTGAGATGACCGAATTTATAGCATCACTCCCTAATAATATTCCTCTGCTTTTTGCTTAGAAGCAAAGATTGGACTTTTTATGTGCTTAAAGGTCCAGCTAGTTGAACAAAAATAACCAACTCATTGAAAAACAACCGAATACTTTACTCACAAAAACATTTGACCCGTAAATAGGATTAAAATTTCACTTAGTTTTTGTTACCACAAAAGCAGTGCTTTGTTCAAGCTGTTAATTAAGTTGAACAGCTTTTAGCGAAGCTGGATTTGCTGCAATATATTAAAAAATATCGGAGGTATTTTAACTGGCCATATCTTCTCTATGGCCATTTGACCGAGACTTACCCTATAATTTTGAAAACCAAAATTTCTGACAAGAATAGAAATCAGACGAAAAATTATCAAATCAACGATTTAAATGCTGTATATTTCAGTTTGATTTTTAAGTTTATATTTACCTTTTTTTATCATAAATGTGTTTTATTTAACCGTACAAATATATATGCTTTCTTTCTGATTGAGAATCATGCTGATATGTTCTTAAGTGTTACTAAAAATAAAATTATTTAGCTAATATTTCACTATTACTAGAATTTTTTTTCTTTCAAAAATTCAAAAATCGAAAAATTTGGCAACTATCGATTGTTGATACTTCACAACAAAAAGAATTTAGGAAAATACCGGGAAGCTAATGCGTCTAATAAATCTCTGAAACATTTCTGATGATAAACCTAAAAGCCTTTTAAAAATTCAGAAACCTTGCCAATGAAAGTTCTAAAATTAGCCTGGAACCTTTCTGAAAAATTAAGAAGCCTTCCGCGCTTAAGTCAGAAATGTTCTTAGCTTAAATTAGAAACTTGGAGTGCCGGCCAGGTGACCGAGCGGTTAGCGTGCCTGACTGTGAAGCCATAGGCTGCGGGTTCGAATCCCGCTATGGGCATGGATGTTTCCCTCTCTAAATACACAAGAGGCGACCTTTGTGCAAAAATACAAACTAAGGTAGACAACGTTAAAGAGCACAAAAATATAATTAAAAGCAGACAGCTGTTTCGGATGCTCAAAAGGCAACCTTCATCAGTGCATCAGAAAGAAATGCGTTTGCGTTTATTATCAAAAAATTGGGTGCCTGGGCCGTGCAAAGAAAGAAATGAGAACTTGAACTGAGTTAATTTACGCAGTACCTGTCTCATCATTCACTGCTTCATCTAAGATATTGCCCGTGGGCGCCTAAAATAATGTCTTTAGAAAAAAGATGTTGAAGTCGTCTGGAGGGAGTAGTGGGCCTGGTGGATTGTAGTGGTGTCATTAAGGCTTGTTTTCTGGTAAAAGGGAACGAAGAAGCTGAACCAGCTCCTCGTTTTTAAGGAGTTCTTGCATCTCTCGGAAGATATGAAGAAATCTGGTGGCAGTATGGGTAGCACTCCTGTGCTCTCTGTTCTTTTGTTGTGGNGCTCAAAGGGCAACCTTCATCAGTGCATCAGAAAGAAATGCGTTTGCGTTTATTATCAAAAAATTGGGTGCCTGGGCCGCGCAAAGAAAGAAATGAGAGAAAAATAGGGTAAATATATAGAAAAAGGTGACGTCACAAGGGGATTAGAGCAGCGACCAATAGGAGGGAAGGGTGAAAGGATGACGACGAATGGGAAGCAAGGAACAAAAAGGTGGGGGGGGGGGTTAGTTAGGTTTAATCATAGATTTCCAAACAGGAGGAAGATAAGGAGCGCTGGATAGGTCATTGACCAACAGTTTGGAATTTTTGAAAATCTCATAGGACTCATAAAAATCTAAATCAAAAATTGAAGAACAATTTTGAATAACTTTAGAGGAAGAAAAATCAAAATTATGATTAGATTCCCAACAATGTTGGGCAATAGATGAGAGTTTAAATTCTTGTTTTTTGACATAGGCTTCATGTTCCTTGACACGGCACTTTAAGGCACGCTTAGTTTGGCTAATATATGACAGGCCGCATTGGCAATTAATTTGGTATATACCCCAGCTACTTTGACTGTCATTGGGCTGCTTGAGATTAGAAAATTTTATCTTATTAATGGGACTGAAAATAATATTAAAATCAAACTTCCTTAGGATATTAGCAACTTGACGACTTATTTTAGGAAAATAGGGTAAAATGACTAAATTGTTAGAAAATTCTTTGGAAGGTTTATCGGCATGTGATTGTTTAGTTAAGTTTTTATAAATATTATCAATAATGTTAGGAGAATAACCTCTGTCATGAGCAATGGCTTTGATGTAATTTAATTCTGTATCAAGAAGATCATCGTTAGAACAAATATTTACCGCATGGTAGACAAAATACCGAAAAGATGCAAGTTTTTGGTTGGGAGGGTGGGAGGATTTGTAGTGAGGGAGAAGAGAAACAACAAAAGGTTTACGAAAGACAGTAGTATGGAATGAATTATCATTCCGATTCACAGAACATCTAAGAAAGAAACTTTTTGATCAGAGATTTTGGTTGCCCTATTCCAAGACGATTTTTCCATTGCGTCAAAATTTGAATTTAGATTAGGCACTCTGATGTGTAAATGGTACAATTCGCGTTCAATACTGGATAGTTTATTCCTAGTTTCATTAATGACGGCTCTAAGGAGAGGAAGAATCTTGTGAATTCTTCACAAGACTCAAATTTTGACGCAATGGAAAAATCGTCTTGGAATAGGGCAACCAAAATCTCTTCAAAACATAGCTTAAACCTGAATAATAAGTTGAATAAACTCATCAAAGTTAATGATAAAAACCTGGCGTTAGTTTGCCTGTTGTTAATCAAAATTCTGTAGTTAATCTCTCAAATATCACTCTTACTGATGTTCAAATTAATGCTTTAAAACTTAACAATAATTTTGCTATTTCAACTCGACCTTCATTACCTAAACTCATTGCTCCTATCGAAAAATCTTTTAAATTCAGTAAAATTAATGATGCTCAAAAAGATTCTATCAGACACTTTATTGCCAATACCGTAGACTTCAACTCAAAAATATCTAATTCAAACCTTAGCATTTCCTCTAAAGTAATTCTTAAAGATATAAAGTCCAATCCCAACTTAATCGTTACCAAAGCTGACAAAGGTGGTCAAATTGTTCTTCTAAACGAAATAGACTATTTGGAGAAATCTAAACAACTTATTCTTGATGGTCCTTATAAAGAAATTCCCAAAGATCCGAGCACTAAAGAATTAAATGTTATAAAATCAACTATTAAATCCTCTATGTTAATTCCCAATAGACTTAAGGTTGTTTTGACTCCCTCTGTTTCTCATTGCGCTAGATTTTATACTTTACCTAAGTTACATAAAGTTGGCACTCCTTTTAGACCAATTGTCTCCAACATTGGTACCTCGTCTTACAAACTCGCAAAATTTTTAGTTTTTGTCTTCTCCCCTCTTCTTGGTAATAATTCTTTTACTACCAAAAATTCCCTTGAGTTTGTTAAAGAAGTTAAAAATCTAAAACCTAATGGTTATTTGATGGCCTCATTTGATGTAAAATCACTGTTCACTAATGTTCCTGTTGAGGGGACTTTGGAATGCCTAAGACTTAGACTTTCGGAATATCATTTTTCCC
>NW_027261469.1:0-10476 GCF_043381705.1 Parasteatoda tepidariorum | reverse complement strand
GAACCCCCCCGGGGAAAGTTAAATGTCCTGATCCCCTATATTAGTCCCTGTTTTCAACGTAAGTGTTTCAGTTGAATTGAAACTTACGAGATTTCCCATCATGCATTGCGAAAGTTACGATTTCACCCGAGACAGTCGATGTTGCAGTTGAATTCCACCCTTCGTTTGTTTATTTGTGGCTTGAAGTTAGGCTCGCAGAAAATGCCGTTCATGGGTTAAATTTAGTAGGAATAACACAACCTGTGACGCGATAACTTCCCAACGCAACTTCCAGCGACAACTTCCAATAAACGCGATAACTTCCCTAATTCTTGCAACCATGAGTGATAGTCAACAGCCAATCACAATGCGAAAAGCCCATCATCTCCTTGTTGCCATTCTGTAGTAGAAACTATGGTTTAAAATTAGTTACCAATTCCTATGAAGATAGAGACCCTCATTAGGCCTGCTCATATCTCTTCTTTTCCGATTAAAGCCTTGCATGGAAGTTGAAGTGTTTTTTTATTGTGTGATTTATTATTGCAGAGCGTGCAGACTTTTGCTTTGTCATTCCAAATGAAGAGACATCTAAACTCGCGTAGTAAAATATAAACTGTCTGTCGGTCGAGTGGAGTATATTTTGAAACAGTTAAAGAAACCATTTAAAAAATTTTTAACAAATTTATTAAATAGTTGTGTTTTCTATCTTTATTTGTAAATATGAAGGAACGTGTAAAGGTACCTGTTGAAGATCCGAAGGATGTTAAAGAAAAAAAGGAAAAGAAGATCGAAGAAGAGAAAGAGCCAGATTTAGTAAATTTTCTTTAATTACTAAGAAACCATATTAGTTTAATAAGAAAACTTAGTCTAAAGTTAGATAAAAGTTTTTTTTTATTGATTTTCAAATCTGTGAACCATCAGTGAAAATGTTTTTAACCGGATCAATTAAAATTTTTTATAACATATCTCGTACTCTTGTATTTGATTTTAAAATTTGTTTTACTCTTTTTTGCATATGATTCATCCCACTAACCAAGAGAAGAAGTAAAGTTTTTGATAGAAGCTATCTTTAAGTGTTTTGTCGTTTTAAATAAAAAGGAAATGAAATGGTATTTAATTCATTGTATGCCTGTTATGTTGCTAATTTGAAAAACATTTGGGGGATTTCCGTATCGAAACTACTGTATTTGCAACTTTTTTAAGTAGTTTATAATGTTGTGTAGTGTGATACAAAAAAACAGTAGCTTAGCGGGATTTTCGGCAACTAACTGCCTTGTTAGTTTTATAGTTTTGTAATAACTATAACTGGCAACTACTTATAGGTTAGTTTCGTAAAGAACCAAGGCTCTAACACAACTAATTTTTCGAATTTGTCGGGTACAAATCTTCTCAAGACACAATAAAAATGCCCCTTTTGCTTCTGTTGAGTGTTAACATAAATAACTTATTTAGAATGATGTATGACTAATATTTAAACTTGCCATTATGAATATTTGATGATTTAGCATCTTTGGTAATACTTTCACACGTGAATGTGCACTTGAGGAACTTTGTTATTTCAATGAAAGGGTAACATATTTTCTATGCACTCATTTCTTGGACGGAATAAAAAAGCATTAAACACATTACAAAATTATAAGTATTTGATAAGTACAGCCTTAAACTAGCGTACATTCTCGAGAAAGGCATAAAAAGTTAAAGGTTAACTGAGCAAATTCGAAGAAGATATTTTCGAATCATAAACATGAATAAATATTTCTTAATAATTATTTATATTTAATGTAAACCAATTCAAATCATTTTCAAATCAATTCACTCAAACCAGTACAAAATCATTTTGAACATGGGTGTAAATTAGGTTGTTCAGCAAAGTTCTCCTTAAAATAGTGGAGTACTTACTGCACTTGATAAGTTGTTTGAAGTCACTACATTTAAAAATAGTGATGTAGTTAACAACATAACATAATAATTACAGTAAGCTACAAAAATAATGTAGTTTTTCCAACCACTGCACAAAATAATCATCAAGTTTTGTGATTTCTGGGCAGTAACCCTCGAGAAACTAAAAAAGAAAAGAAAAAAAATCCTAGATGGCCAACCCTGGGCAACTTCAAAGTTTTTTTTCTTTTGCAATTTTAAAATTTTTTTAGGTACGGACAGATACCAATACGAAATCTCCTGTCACTTATATTACACAAGAAATTAAATGTAAAAATAGGGTCAAATGAGGTAAAATAAGTATAAAATCAGAGTTTTTTTTTTCTTTTTAAAAGAAGGCTCTAAAACTTAACCATTAAATTAATTTTAGTGAAAATTTTGATGCATTTTTGATTCATATAGATTATAAGCCATAATTTATCTATTTTGTTAGATTCTTTTCTTACCGTAATGCATCCAAAAGAGCATGTTTTAATATCCCCATTTAACCCCTGGGCTAAATTGAGTATTGTTTTAAGGATACTATATATTTTACCAGAAAACATTTGCAAATATTGTTTTAGAAATAAAAAAGCTCTTAAATAAATGTATCATGATTATATTTAAAAAAAACAATTTCTAATAATATCTATACTGGTAATTTAAAATGTTTTTGCTATTTATAGCAGGCATGCATTTATATTGAATTTAGTCACTTTAAGGAAATTGTTATTGTTTTCCATGAAAGCTCAACTAAATCTTTAAAAATATGCTCATTAAGTTGTACCATTATGCTATTTCGGTAAATTTTTTTTTAATTGTATAATATGTCTGTTATATTGTTATTCTTACCTATCATTCTTCTCTTTAAAAGCTGAAATTTAAAGGAAACTTTATTTTCAGCATTAAAATTACCATGTAGGGCTATAATCAAACAAGTAAAAATTTTTTAGCCGTTACATTATAAAATATAAAGCATTAAACACTTACAAGAGCTAACACAGAAATAAAAAGTTATCATCATACAACACTTAACTAAGCTTAACCATATACCCAATTTACCCACCTCAGAAATCTATTCATAATAAGTGAAGAAATCAATTTTGAACCTCAGAAATCAATTTTGATATTTATTCTTAAATTTCTATGTAGATCAGTTCTTTAGATGTTTCTCTACTAGTTTGAACTATAAGTAAGACAGTTTTTAATGATATTAGAAGAAAGTTCATTGAAAGCTTAAACTAACATACTTTATAGGTTGATCATTAACAAATAGTTTGTAAACATAAATTTTTTTATCAGTTTCTAAAACTGAAATAAAAATGCTTGCCGCAATCCCAGTAAATGTCTATAAAACTATGAAACAAATTATTTCAACTTAATCAGATCTACATATCTTTTTTAAAAAATTTGCAAGTTTAAGATCCCTTTGGCAGTTGGTGCAAACAGGTACTGTGGAAATATCCCTTATTATTTCGATAAGAATTATACCATATTTATTATTGCAGTTAGTGTAAAAGTGTTCTTAAAAAATAAACCCAACTCTGCTACATCAATCACGACATATTTTCTGCTATTATTTTTTCATTATTTTTATGAATGTTCAAATTATATGCCTTTAGAGCGTGTTTTAAGATTGTCTTTCACTGTTGTATAAGAAATGTTTTTTTTTTATTTTAGCTAATATTTATATTTTTGTTTATAGTCTGACGAAGATAAAGCATTACAAGATGAACTGAATACATATATTCAAGTTCTTAATGTAAGTAGTTTTTAGATATTTTAGTTATAACATTACCAGTTGTCACAATGTTTCTCAACTTAATTACTTGTACTTCTAAATGTATATAAGAAAATGCTATGTTCATGAAGTTATATCTTGTTTGATTTCTAATTAAACTTTTTGAGTTTTAAAAAGTTATTTTCATGTGTTTATCTGTATATAACTTACAAATAATATCGAGGTTGTATTTTTATCACTAATTTAAATCTCATAATTTTTCTTTTTTTTAAAAAAAAAAAATCATTGATTCAAATCAACACATGGAAAATATATTTTTTTTTGTGAAATATTATTATAAATTAATTAAGCAAAATTATTGCAATTTGTCAGGGTTGGCAGGTTTTTGACATGTGACAGTTTTTGACAGTTTAAACCATGGTTTAAACCGTCACGTCAAAAACCTCACTGTCAAAAATGTCGAAAATGTCAAAAACCTATATTCATATGTGAAATTTAATTAATACATAAAATTTATATATTTTTTATAAAGGATAGTGTTTCTAAATATGTTCTAGAAAAAATAAATTTAAAATTTTGAAGAAACACTTATATTTTGAATAGTAACCAAAATCTTGTACTTTTGAAAGCTCACATCTTTTGTAATATTATGTATTCATTTTCATGTGTTATTGAAAATCTGCAGTGATATTATTAAGAAATTTATTTATAACCAAATTTAGTGTATAGTATAGATTATACTAAAAATTAGACATTTTTAAAGATAAACATTAGCAGTTTTGTACATTAGACATCTTTTAAAGAAAAATCTTTTTAATATTCTTTTAAATCTTCTTAATAATCTTTTTAACATAAGACAATACAAATTTAAGTGCTTTCTGTTAAATACACAGAGTAGTTAGTGTCGATTTACAGTATATTCAGCCTATTCATTTACTATGCTGAAAATTTAGTTTATCCAAATACTTGTGAATTTCATTTTGCTGAATACTATATACATAGTTTTGTTGAATATCTAAATATTCAGCTGTTGAATAATTACTTCTTGCTTTCAAGATATGCATTATTTGTATTCTTAATACAAGTGGAGAAAAAAAAATTAAGAGATAAAAATTGTTTTAAAATGATAAGTGTAATAATTATAAATAAATATAATAAACAATATGAATTATATTTATCATTATTCATAAATATAACTACTTTTAAATTCAAATTAACATACTGGATAATAAAGATATTCGGTATAACATTAAAAAAAATTTTTTATACACTTGTATCTTGTATCAAGTTTGTATTTATACAACATAACTTGTAAGTTCCTTATAAATATTAGTTATATGTTCCTTATATGTCAAAAATGCATAGTAATAAACTTTTAATTTTCTTAAGTATCAAAAAAAAAAAAAAAATTTTTTTAAGTATAAATATTTAAACAATTTTTGTGCAAAATTTTTCTGCACATGCATTTGAATATAAATTTCTGAGATTTTAAATCTGTTATTTTACCTTAATTTTAATTAAAAAATATTTTAAAACCTGCTGATTACCTATAGTATAATTAAATTTCAATATAATGCATGGCAACTGTTGGTAGTTTTGAAGTTTATATATTTTCTTGGCAAACTTCAGTTTTTGACATTTTTGACGGGTTTTTGACGGTTTAAACCAGTATTATACCCTTGTCATGTCAAAAACCACTTTTTGACGTCAAAAACCCAACCCTGCAATTTGTAAATAATAATTGGTTGCCAATTGTATTAAATTTTCATTAATTATGTAATTTTTTAAATAATTATATTAATTGCTAGCATGTTGTGAAACATATGAATATGAATCAATTAAATCCCTCTAACAACGATCTTCTGCAAAATTATGTTTGTTTATTTGCAAGTCAAATTGAATAGAGATTATTCTCATGTTTTTAGTTTCAACTTGCAGCTTTGTAGTACTTTATTTTGTTTGTTTGGATATTAGATATGTATTTAGACCTTTTACAGTTGTAATTATGTTGCTAAACTAAATTACTTTCAGGTACTCTATAAGGCAAATAAGTACATTTTAAATAACATATTTGAGAGTATGCATTTATGAAATTTAAAATTTTTTTATTATAAAGTTAAGTAAGTTTAAGATTTTCCTCATAAAGCACAGATTTGAGAGTTATAAGTCTACTTTAAGTGTAAAGGTATCATTATTTTTTTAACTTAATAAGTTCTAGTCATTATCAACTCTTATTTATTTATAAGATTTTATTTATTTTTTCATACAGGTTTTTATTCCTTTATTTTTTGATGTACCATTTATCTAAATTAAATGGCAGTAACTATATTTTCGAGCTAATAGCTATTGATTTTCTATGGATTTATATGATAACAGAAAGAGACAATTAACGTTGTAAATTTTTTAATTCTTAGTCACTGTCATTAATATTTAAGAATTTATGGTTAAAAAGCTTCATTATTTCCAAATAACCATTTGTTATGACCTCTATGTGATTATGTGTCATTGTTTTTTAACTCTTTAACAACTGACCCTCTTTGCATCCCGTGACAGTATTTATTTATTATTTTTTTTTGGAATTCTTTGTCACTGCTATAAATATTTATAGTTAAAAAATGCAATGATTTTAATAAATATTTGTTATGATGTATAAATTTAAATTTTTTTTCTCTTTTTGTTAATAGGAAGATAAGACAGAACTTTATGTTCCCACTTTGAATCAACTCCGCTCAAAAATTAGAGCATCCACCACATCTATGACTTCAGTTCCAAAGCCTTTGAAGTTTCTACGGCCTCATTATGACACGTTAAAGCAGCTGTATGAAAAATACCCAGATATTGATGCTAAGGTAATAAATATGAGATTGTTGTATTTAAAGTTATCTATTGAAACTAGAATATTTTGGGGATATTATAAAAACTACCTACTAAAAAATTATTTGAGTTATGTTTTTTTTCCTTCCAATTTTAAATACTGAATTTTTCTTTCTTTCTGAGAAACATACCAGTACCTGAAGAATGAAATCTAAGCTTTAATTACTGGATTAGGAATATTAAATGATTTTACATGGGGTTATAATTATCTACTTCTTATAATCTATTGTCAGTAAACCTGAAATCAACTTAACAGAATGAGAAGTCACTTAATTAAAGATTTCTAATACTGTTAATGATTTATTGTTCTAGACTCTTCATTTTTTTCTTACACCTCAAGTTATTTAAATTCATAATATTTTCTGCCACTAAAGTTTGTCATGGGAAAGTACATGAGTTCTATTCCTGATGGCTACTTAGCGACCATCTCACATAGCTTTAGGTCGATGAGTACCAACTAGTTTGGGGTAAGGAAAACAATTTTTGTGTAACATTGGCTCTTTTTCTCATTATTAACATCATACACTGGTCACAAAATTGTTAAAATTTAACCCGAATTCTTTTCTTGATTGATAACTTGCTATTGCAAGAATACAATATAATGTATAATATAAAATGTGAATATAAAAAAATTATCTAGCTAGACTGTAAAATACATATTGTTCAGCTTATGTTTTTTTTTTTTTTTGCTTTATTTCAATACCATTTTTTTTCCTTCAAACTACTTACTTTGTAATAGCTTACTTATTCATTTCTTTGCTTTCTCAATTGTGTGATTTAGTTCTCGTATATCTTATGCAGTTACTAATTATACAGTTTCTCATATACCTTTTTTTCATTTTAGAACTTTGTTGCTGATATTGTATCGATATTAGCTATGACTATGAGTGAACAAAGAGAATGTTTAAAATATCGTTTGTTAGGATCTCAAGAAGAAATTGGCTCCTGGGGTCATGAATATGTAAGGTGAGGATAAATTGTTAAAATTGTGTCTACTGTATTTTTTTTTTCATTATATATTCAGTCTAATTATTTATATTGTGTTGTGCCAAAGAAGATCCTCTCTTGTGTTTTTCAATTATATTTAATTTTAAAGGAAACAAATTTATTAGTTATGCTTTTAAGTTTACCTATACTGTAAGTTTTCCTCCTTTTTTTTTTTTTTTTTTTTTTTTTTTTTTNTTTTTTTTTTTTTTTTTTTTTTTTTTTTTTTTTTTGAACTTTGAAAATGAAAATGATTTTTTTCTGCCAATATTATAAAATTTTGCAGGAACTATTTTAGAATTTTTTTTATTTAAGGACCAGTTAATGGCATCTAAAATGTTTAAATTAAGAATTCTTATAAATTTATTGATACATCGTTACTTAAAATTCCTAGCTAAAAAAAGTTGTTGAATTCATTCTTGCAAGTTTTGTTTATTTTTTTGACAATAAAAGTGGATAAGTAAGGTGCACTTAAATATGTTACCAGATTAAAGTTTTATTATGAGAATTTTCTTATTTCTTCATTATGTAAAGAATTAAGAAAATTTTTTTGGGGGGTGTAAGAATGAAGCAGGTGTGCAAATTTTTATCTACTTTTTGAAAAGTTTTATTCAAAATTCTTGTGACACTTCTTAAGATGAAATTTATATGAAGTGTACATAATATCTGAAAAATTAACCGAGATTATATCAAGTCAACTTTTATAAGTTTGACTCAATATTTATTTTTACTTTTTTGTGCAAAACCATAAAAAAGTTTTTTTTTTTTCCTAAAATATTTCATTTAAAACTCTTTTTAACTTGCTCAATTTTATTGTTTTAAATATCATTTTTGTAGTCTTTAAAAAGAAATATGATCAAATGTTGCATATTTTTATTTCAGGCATTTGTCTGGAGAAATTGCTCAAGAGTGGAACAAATCTGATGATACTGCATACCAAAAGCAACTTTTAAATCTTGCTGGACAAATTATACCTTATCACATGGCTCATAATGCAGAAGCAGATGCTTGTGATCTTGCAATGGAAATAGAGCATCTTGATATGCTGGAACAATATGTTGATGAGGACGCTTTTCCCAGAGTTGCTTTATACTTGTCTAGGTAAACATTGGTTTACTTTTTATACTACATAAGCAATTTCCAGCTTCTTTCAATTACAATTCCTGTACATCTTTTAACTATACAGTTTTATTAATTTTTTTGTTTACTTTGCTATTGGGTTCCATCAAGAATATTACACATGCTTCAGTTAAATCAGACGAGTGATTATTTAAATATAGATGATAATATCTTTATATTAAGACAGGCTTTGGTGTTCAACTTTGCATTAAATTTTGTGCCCAAAAACTATATGACTCAGAAACTTGAAATTACAAAGATGTGTACAGGGATTATGATGGCTTAAGAAAAATTTATTAATAGCTCTAAATTATATTCGTTATATACTTGATTAACTATTAAGCTTGTAGTTAAAATACTGTATGTGTATATTTACAGTCTAATGAAATACAGAAACAGATTTGATGTGCTAAAAGGAGCATTTTTATTATGAGCGCAATGCAAGTTTTTATTCAAAATTCCAATTCATTTAGTTTATTCTAAAGTTAATTCACATTTTTTTGAAACTTTTGTTGTAAATTATGAAAATTATATATTTCATTAACAAAAAATATATAATATTAAAAAAATGTAATTCTATTAAAAAAATGATGAATGAAAAGCAACCACTGGTATTGGTGAGCAGAGCAAACAGAGGCTTTCCTCAGGAATAAAATTAAATTTATAGGATGCACTCATTTGATCAAAGTAAATTTATATGATTTATTAACATTTGTGCATCATAAATTGTGTATTGGCAACTTAGTTTTCACAAATTTTTTAAGTTCAATGTTAAGGTTTTAAGTTTTATAAATAACTTGAATGCAATAAAAAAATTTTTCAGCTGTGTGCCTTATGTGTCAGAGCCTGAAAACACAAATCTCTTGAAATGTGCCTTACAGCTTTACAGGAAGTTTAAACGTTATCCAGAAGCTCTGCGAGTAGCCATGCAATTGAATGATATGAAGTTGATTTCAGAGATATTTTTAACCTGCCCTGATAGGTAAAAAGCTAATTCTTGTATATTTATTGCTTTAATATTAAGATTTTTTTATCATTTTGTTTTTATTGTGTATATTTGATTACCTTTATCAGACATGTCTCTTTCAAATTTTACTGTTACATGGATACATGCATATGGTTAGATTCTACATTTAAAACTTTTACAAACCAAACTCTACTTTTCTGTCATGACTTATTTCCAAAATTACTTCTTTGTTTTGATGTACAGTGTGCAAAAAGATGGACAAAAAAATTTTTGTTTTAACGATTGGATTTTCATGCACTAGAATCAATCTTAATAGTTTAAGAGGCTGACCTTAAATATGCTAATTAAATAGTGATATTTTGAGTCACGAAAGCAGACACAAAAGTGTACTTTCTCTGAATGAACATGCATTTTTTCCACCCTGACTCTCAAAATATAGGGTGTAACCGCAATATATGAAATATATTTTCACTTGTTTGGTTTGATGAGCGCTCAAAAGGTTGAACCCCTTAATATTAATTTTCACATTTCGTCATGTCTCGAAAGCTTTTTAAGTTATTTGAAAAATTTTTGCACCCAATTATGAAATTCATTTATTCAAAGATAATTCCATGCAAAAATGATTTTTTTTTTTTATAATTATTTATTATTTTATTTAATAATAGTTATTTTGAATTGTAAGCTTTACTAATTTTTACATAATTTTAAAGAATGTAATTTTTTATGGCAAAATACAAAATTAGAATTAAATCGGTCAAACAGTTCTCAAAAATATCAAATTTTGAAAAAGTCAGATAATTAGAAGCCTTATTACCTAGTTTAGAATTATGTTTGAAAGGTAGCTACCTCATTTAATGGTTGAATTCTAACAGGGATGAGATTTTTCCGCTTTTTA
>NW_027261468.1:6787-10490 GCF_043381705.1 Parasteatoda tepidariorum | reverse complement strand
TTTTTACAAACGCTACGCACCCTGGAGAATAAAACAATAATTTAGTAAAACAACAAATTAATGTAGAAACAGCAAGAAACAAATAGACATTCAACATAGCATTCTTTTTTCTCTCTGGAAAATTTCAACGCAATTTTTTTAAATTTGAAAGAAATATTCTGAGAAACGATTTACCAATCATCTCACCTAAATAAAAAAGCCAACAATGATAAATTTTTATATTTTCATTTTTTTAGACTAACGGAAAGGAGCACATTTTAAAAAAATCATATTTTTAAGTTCAGAGAGTCTTAAGAAATTTATGCCTGATTGTCGTAATTTAACTAAACTCAGTAGCACGGCAGCCCATAGAGGGCCAAGGCTTACTGTGCCCATCTCAGTTTTTTTGACCTTGGGCACTGGGGTTCAGGAGCAGATGTTCAGGTTAGGTGGTCAGCTGAAGGTCCCCCAGTATTTAGTTCCCAAGCATGCTTGGTACTCATTTTATTGACCCACTGAAGTGATGAAAGGCTTAGTCAACCTTGCGCCGCCAAAGGATCGAACTCAGGGTTTGTAGCACGAGAGTGCAAAGAGCTAGCGCTCAGCCACTGGGTGTCGTAATTACTGCCAACAAAACAAAATTGATTGACTGACACAATAACGGGAATGCTAGGTTCTATCTAATTTTAAATGCTGAAAGAATATATTAATACTGTTTGGTAATTATAGTATGAACAAAACCAGTTAAAAATTTAAAAATGACAATATTGTAACATTTAAACTAATTTAATAGAATATTTGAATAATGGTTCATCTTATTATAAAAATGTCATATAGTTCACCACCAGGTTCAGTTGGTTTCTGCTACCCAATAGAAAGTGCCATAAACAGACAAGATAAGAAAAATGATACACAGATGAGAGTTTAAAAATCTGTATTTCAAAATAAGCAAAGGTAGAGTTTGGAGTTGAGGAATTTTGGGGGTTTAAACTCCTTCCAGAAATCACTCTTAAGAATTCAATCAGTGGCCGATCAATCATTAAAGAGATTTGATTCATAAGGAGTCATATCATGGTAGTAAAAAAAAATTACATAACAATAAGGCAAAAATAAACAGAATGCAAGAAAATGCCATCAGGTTTTCATCATCTTAGCAGTATTAAATAAATTACAAATGTTTTAAGTGCATATTTTTTCAATCTTGATGTATAAAATGTCAGCAAGTTCAAGAAATTTAGTAAGAAAAATAAAAAAAATTGCAAGACTGATAAATAATTTTTTATAAAACATGATAAAAATAATTTCAAATATTTCATATTTAAATCGTCATAATTTGAAAGTGTGTGAACATTAAAATTTTAAAACCTAACAAAGAAAATTTTTCTGACTGCACCATCCAGCACATATACCTGGTTAGAGTTATTTGAAATATTTCATGTTTATAAATGGAAGCTGCTAGGCGAGTCAATGATTGTTTGCCAGATCCACCAACTCCAACTAATAGGGCACTTCCTTGGGGAGTACTCAGGATGCGAGCAATCTGTTGAAAAGATATCACCCATAGTTATTGACATAGTATTGAAAGAAAGTATCAATATTTAGCATTGAAAGAATATCAAAAGCATCACAACTATTTGATACTGTTAAAACATAGTATCAAAGCTGCTCAATACTTTATAGCATCCTTACTATGCTTCAATAAATATTTTAGTTCATTATTATTAATATAGTAATACACCTATTTGTGTTTTAGTAAGCCTTGTTAATCACTTTGTGTACTTATATAAGAGAATACGATGGGAAAAAGTAATAGTTCGGAAAAAAAAGCACCACCAAAAGCAACGTTTATAATGGTTATAATCAACTGAAACTCAAGTAATTAGTAATTAACTTAGAAATAAACTCTAGATAGTTATGGGAGAAATATAAATTAATAACCTAATTTTTTAATAGCTGCACCGTGTAATTAGTTGATAACAGTTGTTCTATTGTTCTGATAATAGTTGCTCTTATTACAGTCTTTGAAGACCACCATCAACTTGTAGAGTTTGGTGGGCTTATTTGGTTCAAGGACAGCGTGTTTGACATGCCCCATAAATTGTCACAAAGAGAAATAATAAAGTATATGAAATACAACTCATTTATACTATTATATAAAACAAAAATTTTTGTTGTTGATACAATGGGATTGGATAAAATTAAGGATTATGGTAAAGTATTAACCTGAATCATAACTTCTATTACTGCTAGCAGATCATGTTAAATTTAAAAAAAATAATAAATAACTTATTAAGCTGTGTAGGCCTCAACACATTTTACTTTTTACCAAAACTAATTTTAAAAATTAAAAAAGGATGATTTACATTTTTTTTTAATGAAAGTTATTTAAATAACTTAATACTGAGGATCCTTAACTTATGTAGGACTTATATAGTCAATACGATGTTTCTGTGCATTGTGTTGTTATTAAGTTGAAATTCTAAAAATTTGTAAATTACCGATCTGGAAACAATACTAATATGCCACCTAAGTGTACTTCATAGCTATATTGTCCTATGTCTTAATTATGTACACTTTACTATGATAGGCATTATTTACATATACTAGTGAGAAACTACTTAAACATTTACTAATAATTATTTGCTTAAAATAGCATAATTTTACATTATTTATAAATAGTAAAAAATTTAATAAATAGTAAAAAATATTTTAATCTAAAGTAGAAGTAAAATTTTTGATTTAATTTAGATCAGACTTCTAATAAACCAAAATCGAGGTACAAATTTTAACTTTGCTAAGATTTCAGAGCAGATTTTATAGGAATTTATGTCACTCCAAACTATTTACATTTGAATTATCTTCTACCATATTTTCAACTTTAATATTCTGGAGTTTGCTCATCTTTTTTTAAAAATTAACACTTTGTGATAAAATTAATAAGTCTAGCAAAATCTGTTATAAGAACTGACAAACTGTGTGAAACATATAAAAAACAAGGTTTCTTGCTCAAGTTTTGACATTAATATCATCTCTGTGCGCAATTTTTTACAATGGCCAGAAACTGTTATAAAGAATTTTATAAAAAAGAAAACTACAAAGTTAAGTAGTGAAAATTTTATCAAGGTGATGAGGTGAAATAAAAATGCATATTTACTTTGATTAAATGAACCATAGCATCTTTGAAGAATACAAGATCCATTTTCATACTTTTGCTGTTTTCATTATACTGATGCATAAAATAATTAAGGCGTTCAGCTAATTGCTCGAATGAAGGAACCTAAAATCAAAGAGAATTTTGTTTAAAGATGCATCTAACTCTATCATAGCCATTATAATACTGAAAGAAAACACAAATAATTAAGATCAAAAGGATAAAACTTCTTTGAAAAAAACGCGCTAAGAAGCAGCAGAAATTTCAGAAAAAAGTATCAATACAAAACAAATGAAATAAAATAAAAATATGACCACCGAAGCCGACGTCTTCAGGGGGTACCGGCCCCGGTAGCCATTAAAAACAAAACCATTTCTATTTGAGGGAGAAGCAAAAGCTTAAAATATCTCCCTCAGTACCCCGATGGTTTTGTATAGAGGTCCAGGAAAAACAAGATACATTCAAAAGAATAAACAAATTACGAAAAGAAAATCAATAAAAATCATCAGAAAATTAAAAACTCACAGTCACAGGTCAAGAATCAACTTCAAAAGCTAAAGGAAGTTAAAACTG
>NW_027261468.1:0-4817 GCF_043381705.1 Parasteatoda tepidariorum | reverse complement strand
CGCTTTTGAAGTTGATTCTTGACCTGTGACTGTGAGTTTTTAATTTTCTGATGATTTTTATTGATTTTCTTTTCGTAATTTGTTTATTCTTTTGAATGTATCTTGTTTTTCCTGGACCTCTATACAAAACCATCGGGGTACTGAGGGAGATATTTTAAGCTTTTGCTTCTCCCTCAAATAGAAATGGTTTTGTTTTTAATGGCTACCGGGGCCGGTACCCCCTGAAGACGTCGGCTTCGGTGGTCATATTTTTATTTTATTTCATTTGTTTTGTATAGCCATTATAACTTGCTTTTTTAAAAACACTTATACAAAATGAAAATATTTAAAATTAGCATACTTCCTCATAGACAATGGGCATTTCCAAGCTAACTTCTTCCTCATCAGTTTCAGGTTCTGGAGGATCTCTTAAGAAATTAACAAAGTATGGCTCTTCAGGCAAAATTTCCAAAAATTCTTCCCCTAATTCTGTTTTTACTACTTGGCTCATTTTATTCAAAAACCAATTTTTATCCTCTTCATTTGTAAATCTGAAAAGTGATAAGTCATTAAATTGAGAGTTTTATTTATTGAACATGAAAGAGAATTCGAAAGTTTCACTTTTTAGTTGGTTTATAATGTAGTAAATAAAAATTATGAGAAGCAAAACATGCTAAATAGTTATTAAACCTTCGTTTTTGGAGCTTAACATGATGAAACCTGTAGTTTTGGTCCACCTGTTGTACCAACAATAAGCAAATGGTTAATGTGAAACCATTGTCTTTTATTTTTTTTTAAATTATAAAAAGTGTGTTATTTTTTTGATGAACTTGGAAACTATACTTTTCTTTAAACAATATTTTATACTTGAATAAGGTAAAAAAATATGGTAACAATATTAAGTCATATCTGAATGGAACAATAAAAAAATATTTTAGAATTTAGCTTATCGATGCACAACCTTTTAAGTGAAGGAGTTAGTGAGTATTTAGACATGAGTATTTAGATGCGTTGCAGCATTCATAATACTTTTTTACATGAACATCAGATTTCCATAATAATGTACATTTTTTTATCAATGAACTTAGAAATATATTTGGAAAAATTTAAATACTTTTAAACAATAGAATTAAAATCATTCAAAAAGAAAATAAAAAATAAATGTAATTTTTTTTAAAATCAAAATCTAAACATTGAGGAAAAGTAATATTTTAATATAATGTTATTATGATACCAAATTTCATTTAAAAAAAATTCAAGAATTAAAAATACTGCAACAATTATAGAATTAAAGTTAAAAAATACATATTTTTATAAATAATAAATTCAAATAAAACATTTCAATAAAATTTAAGGTAACTTTGAATTTTTGATTTCCTTAAAATGTACTTTAAAATCCTTATTATTTTGCTTTGTAACTTGTACCCTTTACTCATTATTTTTTTAAATTAAAACTTTTTACTCGTTACTTTCGCCTAAAGTACTTGTATGCATTACTTTTAAAAGTAACATTCCCATATATGAACATAGCATAACACCTTCAATTCCATTCTATTATGAAGGGAGCTTCTATTACGAACAATTAATAAAGTACAAGACAAAATCACAGTATAATGTTAGATAAATATAACAGGGACTTACCTGTCTGCAATGACTCTAGTGCACTCATGTTTCCACAGTGCAAGCAAATTATGCTTTGTGCTACATTCTGCCTTTTCAATTTTCAACATTCCTTCCCATATGCGAGAAAGATCTCTTAAATTGAATACATAATGGAACTTAGCAGGAGTTGGCAACATTTTTATCTGAAAAAATATACAGTTGTAAACATTTAATGGTCATTTATGACAAGGAAGACACACATAATGGCTACAATTCAATGTCTTTTACCTAAAATGTATATATTTTTTTGAATACAATTTCAAAAAAAATGCATTTTTACTCAAACTTAAAATTTGTTTTTCCCCTATTTTATTACAATTTTAATATTTTAAGACTTTAAAATATAAAATTAACATTTTTAAGAAATGAAGACTGCATCAAAATGTTCAGTTAGTTCCTGACATGCAAAATTATGTATTTAAAGAAGTGGGTGGGAAAGATAGTTAAAAAATTGAGCACAATGCAGATGAAATTGAGGGTTATTCATTAAAATTACACATACTTTGCACATAATTCAATTTATGAGAAGATTCCACAAATCTACCTTTAATCTGAGAAAATTCCAAATCTACTTTTAATTAGAGAAAATTCCAAATCTACTTCTGAGAAGATTTAAATCAACTCTTACTTTCGTTAAAACTTTGATTTGAAGAATTTTTATATGTATTATAACTAAGCAGTTAAATCATTCTTTTGCTTTGGTAATTCATAGCAAAAAAATAACATTCATTGCTTAACATTATTTTTACAAAAAAATTTATGCTAGAAAATTGAATAGTGAAAAAGTGGTAACTTTGAGAATCAGTGGATACGGAGAAGTAGTAGAAAAAATAAAGATCTGATGATATACGCAGTAGTTTTAATGCAAAATAGTTAGAAAAAACGGAAATGAGACAACTGAAGAAAAAAGTAGAAAAGAAAAAAAATACTTAATTGGTTATTGTTAAAAATAAAGACGTTCCTAAAGAGGTTCAGTGAACGATACTGTAATAAAAGATGTCTAAAATCACCAGAAATTTGACAAACACACAATTTTGTTTAATTAATCTATGCAATTTTTAAAATTTTATTTAAGATGTAATGGCAAAAAACCATAAAAAATGAAAAGTATTCAAAAATGACAAACTGATGCATCTCATTTTGGCCAAAAATAAATAAATGAATAATAATAAGTTTTAAACTAAGTTTTTGTATACTATATATTCATTATTTAATATTTTTTTTGTAAGATTAAGACACAGAGGATCAAGATAAAATGGACTGAAAATAAAATGCAGTAAACTGCTTTTACTTTTGCTTTTTAACAAAGAAACTTTAGCATAATATCGAAGGCATTTATGTCACTTGAAAGTCACATTTTGTCACATTTTTTAAGGAACTAAACTTTTCTCTGAAAAATTCACAGCAAATATATATGTCATTTTTTATAGCACGCATTTTGTAATGGAAGAGCAGATTATTATCATCACACTATTATCAAAATCTGTTTAAAGATTCAGGATAAACCATATGATGAAAAGCTTTGCTATATAATAAAATATTGCAAAATATTAGAAAACACTATGTTCTCATATTTTAACAAGAACTTTCAGAAAGGCACTCAGCACAAATGTTTAGTTTAAAATGTTAGCATTGTCACAATGAAAACAATTATACTTTTGTTTCTTGCCATAAGATTCTTGTGGCAGGAACAAAAGGTAACACAATTTCAGATATTTCTTTGGAAAATCGCTCTTCACAAAAGTATCCACTTCCTATTACACCTGGAATAAAAACAATTACATTTTTATCAAAAAGCAATAAATAATTGCTATTTTAATTGAAAAATAATGTTACTGAAGTATTTTAACTCTGTGAAAGTGCTCCAAAGTTTGGACCCCTTAATGTTAATTTTATTTTCTACATATTTTGCTATATCTCAAACACTTTTTAATCTAATTTTAAAATTTTCAATTAGCTTAAAATTTTTCAAGATACAGTGAAATGTGAAAAAAGTAAAATTAATATTAAGGGGTCATAACTTAGATCAAACTATTGGGACCATATTTTCCAGATTGCGGCTACCCCCTTTTATTTTGAGAGTTAGAAATCCGAATCTGTTGAAGAAAAGGTATGTTTATTCAGAGAGAGTATGCATTTGCGTCGGATTTCGTAATTAAAAATATCCTCTGTACTTATTAATTAGCATTCTTGAGGTTACCCCTTTAAACCATTCTAGAACGCGAAAATTCGATTATTAGGTCAAAAATTATTCAGGGTGGTCCATTTTTTCTGCGCACTGTACATCTAAACCACAATTGGTTGATAAATTGAACAATTCAGAGAAAGCCTCATCTTGCAGGTATAATCACATAATTTTTCAGGATTTGAAAAAATATTTAAGTATTTGAAATGACAATTGAGCCTTAAAAAACAAACAATCAATAATAAACTAAATAAACAAATAAGATGCTAGTGATACATCATACATTAAAAAGACAAAAATAAGTAAAATGCAACTCCACCAAATATTTTGTCAATGGATGTTGGTGCTGGCAAAGTGCAGTTAAAAACGGAAAACTGTCGCTTTAATCTGCTTGGAATGTCATTTCGTCCTCCTCCAGGTTGAATCATAGCAGCTATATACTGGATATCTGTTATAGTAGTGAAATCTCCTGGTTTATCTAAACTATAAAAACCTTTGTTTTCCATCAGTTGTCGAACTATTTCATTGGTCACCTGAAATATGTAATTTCTAACTTAATATCATGATATCTAAAATTGGAAAAACATTCTCGCAGAAACTTATTTTGAATCCTTTGATGAAAATATATCAATTTAATAAAGTTATAGCATACTGCTCTGAATTTCAATACAAATTTTTCTTTTCTTCCAATTTTTTCAAGAAATATATTAAGGAACCATATGAACTCTAACATGATTATACCAATAAACTCTTACATGAAAATAATCTTGTTGATTAGCTTTTCCAAGTAAAAGTTTGTAATTTTAAATACATGTAAAGTCATCAAAAAAAAAAGTTTTATCATCATGCTAAGAATACTGAAAGAGCAAATGAATAATATAGATAATAACATTTAACACAAAGAAAAAAAATTAAATAAAATTAAAATATTTTACCTGATCACCCCATTCATTAATTTCAGGCATATTAATATCATCAATGAAAATTGCCA
>NW_027261467.1:0-1593 GCF_043381705.1 Parasteatoda tepidariorum | reverse complement strand
AAGAATTGAGAAACACTATAACAAAGGAAATTGATTTCACTCACTTCCTCTTGGACACCGAGTGTAGTCGAGAGGCGTCCACCATCAGTGATGACAATTATGATCGATGGTTCCAAATAGAAAGGACATCTGCCCTGACTGTAAGTATCGATACCCGTCTGCATTCGATTTATGTTCAGTAAATCAAATGCATATTTCAATGCAGCACCAAGAGTAGTCATTCCAACAGATTGCAAATTCTTGAGTTCCGTCATGAAAGTGGCCAAACTTTCTTTCCAGCCAGCCTGCAAAGAAAAACTCACTTTTATTCCACCCACAAGTGACACTATACAACACCGTTAAAGAGAACAAAGATTAAAATATAGTATACTTTGATATTTGCAGGAGGCTCTTCAAAAGTCAGCAACATGTAGCGATCTCCCCTACTAGCTGAATCTCTTTGCCTTATCTAGAAAATAAAATAATCACACACTAGATACAGCTACCATCAATATAATTATTAAAAATTGGAAGAATCATAATTTTCTTTTAAAACTAGAATTCATTAGTCAACCGAAAATTCTAGATTATCAGTGGATAAACAAATTGGGGGAACAGATAATTAGCTCAGTGGTTAAGAAACACAATGGAAATATTTTTTTTATACAATGAATAAAAAAAAATGGTAACTCTTCAATAAAAGAGGGCCATTGGTAATGGTAAATTTTCTTTTGCTAAATCAAACACCAAACATAATAAACAATAACAATTGCTATTTATTATTATACAAGGGATGTGTAGGACATTGATTGATAACCCTAAAAATTTTTAATATTAAGTGTCACGGCCTGGTATAGTCTACACCAGGGTTTCTTAACCTGTGGTTCATGGACCCCTTAGGGGTCCATGGGTCATATTTTGGGGGTACACCGACTACTTTTAAGACGATTGGATCAATAATATTTAAATAACTTGATCTTTTTTTTCTAAAAGTTGAAAATACATACATATTTGAAACTAGGTGATTGAGATACCCCAAATTCAGTGCGGACCCTCTAATATCCCTGACATATTTTTAACATTCTGCACCAACCGGCTTTCCATTTGCACCAGAAGGGACAACCCCCTGATTACGTCTGATTTGCTATTTTTATAATCCTCTATCAACCCCTCATTTTTTGTGAGTCGATCTTTTGCCCTATCTTCTTAGATATGACAGCAATCCTCCACAATATGAGGAAAAGAACATTCGCAAACCATATAAAAATTTAACATTTTTAAAAACACAAAGTAGCCTTCAAATTTTATTTCAATTGAAAATAAAGTAAAGTAAAAATAATTGATGGTTTTTACAATAATTTTTTTTTACAGGGGGTGGTCTGTGACTTCTTAAAAAATTTTAAAAAGGGTCCATTATACCAAAAAGGTTAAGAAACACTGGTCTACACTGATGTTTTTTTTTAAAGTGCCATCGTCCCAGGTATTTCCTTATACTGATGGTTGCATTTTACATACAGCATTTTTTAAACAGCTTATCTAATAAATGTTATAATTTTATGCCACTTTTTTTAAAAAATAGGACAAAAGAAAAAAATTCAATTGAGATTTTGACAT
>NW_027261466.1:0-10572 GCF_043381705.1 Parasteatoda tepidariorum | reverse complement strand
ACTGTCAAAAACTGTCACATGTCAAAAATCTGCCAACCCTGCCTATAAGCCCATGCCTGAGTCAGGCTCTGTCTATTCTATACATTTTTCTCCTTCTTCAGTGGATACAGATGCATAAGAAATTAGGTTATTCTTTTTGAACTCTTATGCAGTAGATTCGTTGTATATTTGTTATACCTTTTATACTTAACATATGTTCTTCAAATGCAGTAACATCCTTTTCAATGTCCTTTTTTGGACACTGGATTACATTCGTCCCATTGCAACAAATGATTTAGCATCATTTGGTAAAGGAGTCCATTTTCTTGCCGTCATTCCTGTGCACATAACCCTCTTTACGATACCTCTTTCCCCATCAACTGAACCTTTCCCGCGCCTTATGGCAGCGGGGAAAAAAATTTCAACAGATTTTTATGGATGAAAAAGTTGTTTTTTCTTCTAATGGCAGGTACTGGACTTTTACGTCCTTCACCTGGGAAGATGCCGGAAGTGTTGCTCATTTAACGTTACCTAGTGGGCACCTGTGAACCTAAGTCAGGGAGGCGAGCAACATTACCCACGCCACACTGCCACAAATATCCGTTCATAGGGTGGGCCACATTCACACACAACAGAGGACAACACACACAGAGAAACATTCATGCCCAGAGCGGGATTCAAACCCGCAGCCATTAACTTCGCAGTCAGGCATGCTAACCGCTCGACCACTTGGCCTGCTGGATGAAAAAGTAATGTTGCAAAGTGTATACTTCTGTTTGAATTGGGATGATGGCCCGTCACTAGAAATGTCAATTTCTTCCAATGTAGACCATTTAAGTTTATCAAATAGGACTTCATTGAAAGCGTGGATTGCATATTCGTCATGCTACACAATAGTCACTATGACGTAACGTAACATTTCTTTTTTTTATTTCATTCAGCCTAGTTGAGGAAGCCAAGCAGTGTATAAAGAGCACTGCCTATGAGTCCAGTGGGTTGACTGTACCTCATTTTGAGTGAGGAAGGTAAAGTTCCCATCAAAGTTTACTTGTAAAACACACTTTATGAGATTCTGCCTAAGCTACTTAAACATGGTGCATAGTGCTTTTTAAAAATGCTTAAAAGTGCTTAGTTTTGATTTCCGTTTTGTAAAAGTCCTTAAAGGTGCTTTTTTCATTGAGTGTTTTTAAAAAGTGATTAAATTTCCCGTTTCGAAAACGAGATTTTTTTCTTTACCATGTCGATTTTCGCCGCGTTTTGCGCGAAAGCATGCTTTTCACATTGTTTTATTCAACGTTTTCACAATTCATTCAATCACAATCTATTTCGGCGTCCCGTCGGTTCATAGCTTATGAAAGTGCCAATCATTTTGCATGTTTGATGAAATAACTTGAGAATCCACATGTGCGTCTACTGGGCTGGGTTCAGTGAGATTCTTGCATTCTCATGTGCAACTCTGCTGCAGTTTGCAAGATACTCTCAATTTCAGGTTTCATTTTCCACCATCTGATATCGAACCGAGAAACCTCTTCATCTTTTTATAATGGCCAATATAATCAAGAAGAGAGTTTTTTTTTTGTCAGAAACTGGTTATTTTATCATATATTTATCTGGTTATTTTACTCATGTAAAGTTTTTGAAAATTATTTTGCATTTTGTTAATGTATACAGTGCTTAAGAATATTTTTTGAGTGCTTATTTTTTCTGGAAAGATTTGACTATGCACCCTGTTCAAATACTCAAATGGTGTTGATTTTTGTAGCAGTGTAATTTAAATTTTTCTAATTGAAACTCAACAGGGCCATTTTAATAGCATGTATGATCCCCGGGCACAAATGCTCCATAACATATCATATTGTTTGAAATCGAGCTAAAAATCTTCACATACATGAAATAAAGCATTTTAAGAATATGCAATAATTTTAACAAATTTAAACACATTTTGATTACCTTAAAAACTCAATGAACATAAATTAAAGCATTTTTAGACTATGCATAAAAATTTTTTTTTAAAGTTATTTTAATCAGTTGCAATCTTCAAATAATAAAATAATTTCAAAACCATGGAAGCTCATTAAAATAGTTAAATTTAAAAAAATCATAAAGGTATAACAAGTCAGGGAAAAAAATCTAATGATCTGAAATAGTTTGCCAAACTTAGCAGTTATTAAAACTTCTTTCAATACACATTTGTCATTACCGGTTTAAAAGTTGCTGTAACATAGTGCTGTGTAATTCTAAACTCTTTCAATTATTACTTTATTTAACTAAATTTAAATACATACTAGACAGAGCTGGTGGTGGTCAAGCATTTTGAGTAATATTATGACTTTACACAGGGTGCGTAGCGTTTGTAAAAAGTACTTAAAGGTGCTTTTTTGGGGATTTCGTTTTTAAAAGCTTTTAAAGGTGCTTTTTTCAGCTGGCGTTTTTAAAAAGTGCTTTTTTTCCGAATAATTTTTTCCCCCTTCAGTGATATCTGGTGGATCCCATGCATTTCACGNTCTTGTTTATTTTATTTTACTTCTAACACTTTTTTTGACGTAGGGGGTAAGGGTACTTTTGTTCTGAGGTCAGGGTCAAGTTGAATTCACTCAGTGATGTGGGAAAGTACTGATTGTTTCGATTTACGCCCGTTTCTTTTCTTTTTTTTATCGCTAAAACTGTTTATAAAAAGTTTTTATTTTTCAATAATATCATTGGTTGAATATGAATTTTTTGAGTGCTTGAAAATTTTTGTAAAGTGCTTGAAAAGTTTTTAAAAAGTGCTTATTTTTGATTCAAAGATCTGGCTACGCACCCTGTTTACATAAAACTTGGTCACATTAATTTATTTTACAAGTGCGTATGAGCCTTGCAGGTCTCAAATTGAACTAAATGAGAGTAAACTAGTTTATATAGTTATATGTATATATATTATAAAAATCTAAAATATTTTATTATTAATCTAGGATTTGAATGTGCATGCTAAAATGAAAACAAACGTGATCATGAGAAATCTGGAAAGAAGTTTAGACATAGATTTGACTAGGGATGATTTTATCTTCAAATTAGAATGTTTCGAGAAATGTATGAGATTTCAAGTTCAGTTCAATGTCAATAGAGCGTCTCTGATTTTTAATTTTGAGCCTTGTCTCTTATCATTCCATGAAGTAAGTAAAAATATAAAAGGTTTAAAGTATTTTTTATGAATTTCTTTTAATGTGGTTCTTACTTGAAAAGACGCCCGGTGGCTGAGTCGTAGCGTTCCACGCTCCCGCGCCACAGGTCCTGGGTTCGATCCTCGGGTCGGACAAGGTGGACATTCTGGACAATGCTGCACTCCCAACTCTATGGCAATATTTCGGCCCATTTCTCTTCCAGCAGGATAATGGCTCCATTCACACATTGATGCAAAAGTGTGACCAACATCGTATTAATATGTGCTTCAGGACGCTCCAAATCCATGCCACTAAGTGTCCGGATACTTTTGGCCAGATAGTGTATTAACACACCTTGTAGTCATAGTTGCAATGTGAGTTTTACAACATTGGATATGTTTTAAATGCCTTTTTTTTCTGGGAGTACTAAGCGGTTTTGGGTCTTATTTGAAATAAAAAGTGCTTTACAGTTAAAAAATATATGTTTGACAGTTCTAATAGAATTGCTCGAGGTAATTCAGTCATCTTATAATATGTGTGTAAGCAAGCACTCTAGAACTCATTGCAAAAGAAAAAGGGGAATTTCACTCAAAAACGTGCATATTTTTTACATAGGAAAATCATGGCATTTGATTTTATAGTTGGCATTGTATTTATGAAAAATGTAATGGTTAAAATTAAATTGCTGACCCGAAACTTAGAAAACTAAGTGTCCTGAAAATTATTGATGCAGCTGCAATGATAAGGAGCACAATCAACACCTTAGAAAGATTAAATACAAATACATGATATAGGTTTAGGGATCATTGCAGGGTAATTTATTGAAATTTTTTTAATAAATTAAATACATTTAAAAAAATCATACATTTTTCTCTTTTGGAAAATTGTAATAATCAATGTTATTTTTCAAATGAGCCTTTGTGCAAAAATATGTCTTTCAGAATGAACTTCTTGGTAAAAACACAAGTTTTGTTGAGATTTTTAAAAAAAGAAACTGGAGTAAATCATATTCAACTATTTTTTATTGTCTGGTGAGTTTTTGACAGTATTTATTTCCCCCCCCCCTCTTATTATTTTATCTAATACACTGAGCACTCATTTAGAAAGCAAGCAGTAAAAGATTTTCTTCTTCCCCGAGATATTATACTCGTTTTTCACTGACATTGAAAGTAAAATTAAAGAGAATATAAAAAAGATTATTGTTAAAAGAGAACAACAAAAGTACTACATTTATTATCAAAATAGATTAAGGAATTGTAAATTATGATCATGGGTGCAATACTGATTGCAGTCCTGGGGACTGCAATCAGTATTGAGAAAAAATTATGAGACTGAGCTTCATCAATTAATCTCTTTTCCATTTGTTCTTTAAATTAAAATGTCCTTTTTACCTTAAAAATGTTACAAACATTTTCTATTTGTTTTTCTAGTTAATTTTATTCAAATTCTAAACCGCCAGTGGGTTAAAGGTGCTTTTTTCATTGAGTGTTTTTAAAAAGTGCTTAATTTTCCCTTTTTCAAAATTAGATTTTTCCTTTACTATGTTGATTTTCGCTTCGAATTATGCAAAAAGGCACAGTTCACATTGTTCTATTCAACGTTTTCATAATTAATTCAACCCCAATCTATTTCCGCGTATAGTCAATCCATAGCGTATGAAAACGCCATTCATTTTACATGTTTCAAAATTTCACGAATTGTCAAAAACAATGCCAAAAGGTTTTTTTTTTTTTTTTTTTTTTTTTTTTTTTTTTTGCATGGCGGTTAAAACAAGATGAAACCGTCAATTGTCAAAAAATTTCCAACCCTGCCTAATTATGATACTTTTTTAAAGTGCTTAAAAATATTTTTTGAGTGCTTAAAAGGTGCTTATTTTTTGTTGAATAATTTGGCTATGCAATGCACTCTGTTAAACAGAATTTGTACTATTGTATCTAAATTTGTTTAAGTTTTCATTTTCCCCTAACGTTTTAGTTAATGACTAAAGTTAAGATTATTTAAAAGAAAATTATGGGGATAAGACAGGAAATAAATAATGATGAAGCAAAAAAAAAGTAGATATACAGTCAAACCTCGTTATAGTGAACCTTCAAGGGACCAAAATTTTGGTTCACTATAACCGAGAGTTCACAATATCCATTACGCGAAAATTTGACTAATGGTTCCCAAACTCCTAACTTTTATCATACATTATTCAAATAAATGACTGAAAAATATTATGTAGTAGCAAAAAATGCGTTAATTTTTATTACTCCTCGTCTTGCATACAAAGAAAAATTCGTAATCTTTAGCTGATGAGCAATCCTCAACATCAGATTTGGAAACACTTCCCGACCCTCGGATAATTTTTCCTGAATTTCTGTTATTCCGTTTGTTAAACCTGTCTAACCTGCCATTCGAGCACATTAAAGTAGTCTCACAAAATTGCTTAACAAATTCATCAACATTTGTTCAGATACTGGATGATTACGGCTTCTTCGAATGCTGTACAACTTTAGTAATGCTTCTTCAACATCCTTGTGATCTGCTTTTCTCAACTTTTTTCTGCCTTCTAAATTTTTTTCATGAGCAGAAATTATTAATTGCCTATTTTACCATACATTACAAACTGCAGATTTGGATAGTTTAGATTTCCTGCAAATATCAGCTTGATTGCAACCATTTTAAATTTTTCTGATTATGTCCATTTTATCATCAATGGAGAACGTTTTACGTTTACTGTTTACCATAGTTAAATTTGAGACTTGTTCGCAGGCTTTTTTTTAACTGAACTGAGATCAAAAAGGAGTTGAAATGAGGGCCTTATCAACACAAATTAGTTTTCAACCTTTTGACCAATAATGAATAATTACTCATTCCTTCTGATAGAAAATGCAAATTGATCCCACTGACACCTTACAGGTGCATCATCTGACTGGGTTGGAAACATCTGCTTGGTTTGTTTAGGGATGGGAAAGTGAGATAAAAGAAGCAAACAAGAAAAAATGCTTATCGCTACATTCCCCTCTATAGATGGTTTTAAAAATCGGTATATGTATTTACTTTGAAGTAGAAATTTCAAAATTATTACAAAAAAATTAAGGAAAAAATCTGTCGAAGACAGAAAAAAGTTCACTATGTCCAACTTCCTCACTTTTTTGGTTCACTATATCCACAAAAAATAACATTATACGTGTATAGCAAGGCACGGGACCGAACATTTCGTTCACTATATCCGGGAGTTCACTATAAGCCGTGTTCACCAAGCCGGGTTTGACTGTATATAAATAGCTTCATGAAAAAATTTGTGGTTTATTATCCAGTGATTGGTGTAAAAAGATCTACTAGGTTATGGTTAACTATTATTTTTATCTTGTTTACTGTGAAAAAATTAATTAACAGAATTTAAAAAAAAAAAAATCAAATCTTTGATTTAATATTTGTGCCATTATTATGGAAAGATGCATTTTGGAGTCAGTGAGCTATGAGTTTATGAAAATTCTGGTAAACAACGCTAGATTGTGTTAATTGGTCAAAAAATAAGTTTAGTCTTGAAATCTTTTTAGAGTGACTCCCATGATTATGCTGGAACACTAATGTCTTTTATATATAAAAATTATATTGAATTATTCGGTAATATTTATAAATATATGTTTGCAGTTAAAGAATATTATTATGATGGAAATTCAGTGTTGTTGGTTGTTCCAATTGAAGTAGATTTTGTTGATTTTAAAATGAAACAAAATTAAAAGTATGTGATACTTAGTCTTCATAGTTCAGGATTTTATAAGTGAATGATGCTTCTAATTATAATTATAAATGAAATATGTTGAAAATAGAATATTATTGCAAGTGTAGGATATTAATCAGAATAAAAAATTAATGTTTTGTAAAATGTTAACGTAAAGCTCAAATTGCCAAATTAAAGAATATTTTATCTATGTAATATTTTAAGTAAAATAATAAATTTTGGAAATGGTTCTGAGTGTGTGGCTGTAAGGGTTAAGCCCCACAGGACATCTCTGACCATTGAAAGATCCAAAATACCAAGTCTCCTGAATTTGACTACTACATATTCTCAAATTCTTGTATTTTATGACCGTATATTCTCATATTTCTCTGTAGTTGCTGAAGAAATTTAAAAAAAAAATTGACAATAAAATATCCTCCGATGGCAAAAATACTCTTATTCCTTAACAGCTATTGCCAGTAATACAGTATGTTGAGTGTTTATAGTTTAATTATAAATAATGGTTTTTAAAAAAATCTTCTTTAGATTAAGATTTATATACATATTTTTTACTTCACCAAATTTGAGTGCTTATATTATTTCCCATTTTGAATTTCTCTTTTTAACTTACATGATTATGCATGATGTATCAAAACTTCACTCGTAGGCTAAAAAATGTTGCTAGTAAAATCTCTGTTATTTTATTTCTCCAATGTTGGCAGGTATGAATGCAAGTAGGTATGAGAATTTTTATCAAGAAATGATAAAGAATTCATGCATTGGTTATTAATTGTTTTAAATTATTGACAAGGCTCATTTCTTAGCCTTGCACATTCAAGTATGTTGTCGGAAAAGAAAGTGAGGAATACTAAGACAAAACATTTCAGCAACCGTGTAATGGTTTTGAATTCTATGTAAATGTGTTTACCAAGTGTCTTTAAAAATATGTTTATTCTGCAAGATTGTGTAATAAAAAGATCAATTTATATTGATGATTTTTATTTATTTAGAAAAGGATTAAATAAATAATTTAGTTTTTTAATGATTGACAATATATTATGCAAATTTTTTGCACAGCAGTTATTTATTTATATATATATATTTAATGAACATTGATAAACAAATGACAGCAGTAAATTTTAAAAACATTGTGTTGTTATATTATACCATTAATGATGTTGGTGATTTAAATCGTGCAACCTTAAATATTTCTATACAATTCACTTTAACCAGTGCATATTAATGTATTTTTGTAATTTGTAAGTTTAAAACTGTAAAGAAGTATGAAAGAATGATAAATATTATCAAAAAGTTTTTTTTCTTTCATTATTATTACTCCCTTATGAATTCAATATTTATGTGTAAATGTATTGTAAAAATATACATATATTTGATGATTAAAACGAGAATTTTTTTTTTTTGTAGCTAAGGACGCACATTCTAGTGCCTACTCTTTTCCATGCTTTGTTAACTTATCAGGAAAACATTGCTTTAAAGAAAAGACTTAGCCAATGGGAAAGCAAACAGAATCTTGAATCAGTATCTAAATCTAAAGGTTAGTTGCTGCTATTTTTTTATTCTTTTGTTTTTAGAACTTCTATTATTCCTTACAAGTTTTTTTAAAATTATTATAGTTTTATGTTTTTCTTTCAGAAACTATTTACCTTTAAAAAATTTCGTTATAGAAAATTTTAAATGCTTACATACCTTAAAAACCCATCTTTCAAAATATTTTTGCCATTTTGAAAATAAACCTGAAATGGACATTTCTCCAGTTGTTTTATAGAACAGTGTTTCTCCACTCAATTAACTCGAACGACCAGTTAAATATTTTAGTGTGTTATGGCAGATCGGTTAGGACTATTGGCATAATTTTTACGTTAACAAAATTGTGGCACTCAAAAATTCTTTGATCAGTTTGTTTCTGATCATTCACTCATTCTCTTCAATGAAAAAGGTTTAAAGCCTAAACTTATATAAATATAAATTAGATTTTGTATAGTATAAACAAGAGATCCAAATATTTGTCAGTAGACTGAGCTAAACTGTTATTTTATGCTAAAACATACATTTGTTGACAAATATTTTATTGACCATGCACAACAATGATCATAATCATTCAAAATCAATATAAATAATCACACAATTCTTATTTGTATAATTATTTTTAAATAATATCTATTTGGATTTTTTTTCAATATAAAGCATACAGGTTTTACGAAGAAGAAAAAAATCCCAAGTCTTTTTTTTTTTCTTCTAAAGAAACTGATTCTAACCATTATTTTTAAGGCAGTGACTCAATATTTCACAATCATTCAAACTCAATATAAGTAATTACTCAATTCTTATTTGTGTAATTATTTTTAAATAGCATCTATTTGTTTTTTTTTTAATGGTTTTGTTATTTATTACATTTAAACACAACAAAATGGGTGTTCACAAAAATTAATTAAAATAGCAAGAGAAAGTAAAAAAATAGTTGAATTTACTTGCACCTAGCTAACCAAAAAGTACATATAAAGGAATTAATATATTTACTAAAAAAGCAAAATTAATGGATTATTGGTACTAATTCATTTAGAAGGAAAGTTAAAAACTGCCTTATAATTTTTGCTTCCAATAATGGTCACTTAATTTTGGTAATACTTACTAATTAAAATTTAAAAGAAATAAACTAAGTACTCTATAAACCAAAATTAATGAAAAATTGTACTAATTTGTTAAGGAGAAACATATTGAGGCTAATGTTGCTTAATTAATTTTGGTAATAGGTACCACTGCTGTTGTATTCATTGGCATAGTTTGAATAGGTACCAAAGATACTAATATAGATACAATGTTCAGGGTGGTTAAAATTAAACGCACAGTACTCAGAGGCTCATAGTTTTTTACGGTCCCTCAAAATAAATAAGTTCCGTAGAATATTGGATTATTGTGGTAAATTTTAACTTTCATGAGTTGACTTCAAGCAACGGCATCATGCTAAGTGATGAATAGAGTTAATCTTTAATTTGATGGGATGAACTACTAAGAATTAATTTTGCTTAATCTAATAACATAAAGCCACCTGAAATGACAAAATATAATAATTAATCAAAAATATTGGAATTAATTTAGGTACATTAATTGTGTTGGTATATATATTTTAGTTTTGTGCATGATTTTGTAGTGCTGTTCAGTACTAATTTATTGGTTATTATTCTTTTTATCACCACGTATGAAAAACAAACATTCGGCTATTATTAAATCAATAAAATATAAAAATAAAATTAAATTATTTATATAGAAATTATTCTTACAATAATTTTTAGTGGATAATAATAGATTATTTTTCAGAATTACTACAAAATTATAATTGTACCAACTATTTCGAAACTAAAATTGTTGCTTCAAATAAATCCAAATTCAATTAAAATTAGCTGTTACAAATTACTCCAAAATACCAAATCATATAGTTATTTGTTTTCTTATCTCACAATAATAAATGATTAATTATTTTTACAAAGATTTTAAAAAAAGTGTTTTTTTTTTCTATTATCTAACCTATTATTTTTCTATTTATTTTAAAATTTACAGGGTAACAAAAAAATATAGGGATCACTTTTGTGGTTATCTACCACTAAAGTTTTAAAACCTTTTTACATATATAGCATACTGATCTGAAGCTCTGCTTTTAGACTTTCAATTGCAATACTTTTTCATAAAATCACAAAAATGCCTGTGATGCCAGAATTGGCATACACA
>NW_027261465.1:0-10576 GCF_043381705.1 Parasteatoda tepidariorum | reverse complement strand
GAGAAATATGTATTTCGATAGCCTAAGTGATATATACAAGTTATTTTATGTATCTAAACAAACTGACTTAAAAACCATATTTGATAACTACTTTATGCTAATCTGCAAGAACTGAAAAATTTAAGAAATTTTAAATTTCAATTTACTCTTAACATGCACCTAACAGTAAAAGACAGACTACTTCTGAATCTTATTTATGTAATATAACTTTAAATTTTTTCTCAATTAGTGAAATTTTCATTAAAAATATTAATACTAATAGTAATTTTAAATATTAATTAGGGTTTTCACCACTTGTCATTTTTTAAAAGAAAAAACAAAACATTTAGCAACAGAATTACAAGAGCTAATTTCTTAACCCAAATTTATTCAAGTAAAATCAAAGAGGAATAGCTATCAAAATATGGAAATAATTCTGTCAAAAATTTTCAAGTCTCATCTTTTAAATTAAATACCATGAAACAGTAAATGCGCTCGAAAGTGCTCATTAAATTTTTCCATGATTTTGAGTTTAGAATATTAACGTTGTTTTTCGTTTTTAAAAATTTTATGTTATTATTCAACATTAAGAGTTTAGCATTTGAGTTAAAATTCACCATTTAAAAATTATTAAGATTATTTTTATTTTATAATTTTACCAATTGGTAACATAAATAATGAAATCTGTATAAAAAAATGCCTTTGGTATATTATCCAATATTTGTTTCAAGTACTCATACATAACAGCACTTATTTATGGAAATTAGTATGCTCTTCGTAACAGAGAATACAATACATATATTTTGCATACTATATGTGATAAGGCAATTTAAAATTTGATCACAGTATTTTTAAAATTTTTGATACACATATAAAACAAGTCATCAACTAAATACTATTCATTTAATATAACCCAATAAAGAGACCTATAAATCTTAACTAATAAAAACTAATTGCAAATCTGCAATTAGTTTTTATTAATTGGGATTTAATTAAAAAATTTAAATAATTGTTTGAATCAATTATAAGCACTCTTACCTAACAATAAAAGACAGACTATTCAACTTCAAAAACTGGCAATGATTGTATCCTGATCTTCAATCACTCCTGGATGTTTTAAAACAAGCCAACAAATTTCTGCTAGAGTGTATGGCAATTTTTTATTACACCATCACAAAAGCATAAATTACCAAGCTTGTAAGCATTTCACTTCCAAATTTCTGTAAAGTTTACATCCATAAACAGCAGTTATGTCTGTAATAAAATAAATTCACACAGCCAATATTTTTTGGGAGATTTTCGGATCGTAATTTATTGCCAAGTCTCGGCAATTTCTGGGCAGTGGCACACGAGAAACAAAAACATCACAAAAAGTATAACTCGTAGCCACCCCCGGGCAAATATCTACACGTTTTCTTTCTTACAAAAATTTGCAAGTTTAAAAGCTATTTGGGACTTTAGCAATTGTAGTTGGCATGACAAATCATGATACAGAAATAATCCCATATTTTTAATGAACATATAAGTTTAAAAATTCAGTAATTGTACTTCTAAAATTGTTAAACATGTTTTATGATAGGATTTCAATAAATATATCTTTATACAAAACCAACTTTTCTACAAAAATAAATAGTTTAAAAAAAACAATGAAAAAAGTTATTCTTAGTTTAAAAGGTAAAAATTTAGTGCACTTTGTAGTATTAAATGTTAGCAACAGTTAAATCTAAAAAGATAAAGTGTTAAAAGTTATTAACAAATAAAATGAATAATAATTATTATAAACCAAGAATCATTAAGGGGTTTTAAATTTTATAAACCTAAGAACTCAAATAGATTATCAATAAAAAATAAGCATAATTTATAACTGTACAATAATAAAGATAACAAAATGTGTATCGATACAATTTTAACTAAATTTCGTAAGATTACTCGCTTTGTAATCAAATAAATTACTTACGTATGAAACGTGTACTTTTAAGAAAAATTTATATTCGATAATAGCTTTAGTTTAAAACATACAGCAAACAACTTTGATGAAGATATAAAAAATAGTCAAATAAAATTTACATACAAAAGAGTTTAATATGCACACATTAAGCAATAGAACTCTTAACTTCAGTTCAGGAAAAATAAAATTAAACATACTTTTTTGTTTACAGGAATAAGAGTAAAAATAAGGTGTTAGGTTCGTATTTACTTATCTTTTTAAAACAAATTTTGTAGACATTATTACTAATAACAAGTGCAAAGTGATAAATGAGAAGGATTAAATTAATAATATTTAAGAATTAGCAAGTAACTTTTGTTTCATGATCACCAACGGATCATCATAACAAAACAACACAAACGCCATATTGGATTAGAGCGTCTTAAGTCAGTCGAACCACCCGTCTTAAGACCGATTTGTCTTTTTCAACGTAAGTGTTTCAGTTGAATTGAAACTTACGAGATTTCCCATCATGCATTGCGAAAGTTACGATTTCACCCG
The DNA here is from genome assembly GCF_043381705.1 of Parasteatoda tepidariorum. Taxonomy (NCBI): domain Eukaryota; kingdom Metazoa; phylum Arthropoda; class Arachnida; order Araneae; family Theridiidae; genus Parasteatoda; species Parasteatoda tepidariorum. Next base: position 8,109 of record NW_027261465.1, on the reverse strand, counting down.
TCTTAAGACAGTCGATGTTGCAGTTGAATTCCATCCTAAAACGAACAAGCAATGACACGCAATTCTGGAGATGCCGGCATTTGAGGCCACATTGCGGAGCTAGGTTCCGCATTAAAGATGATACGATAATTTTAAAGGAAGGAGAGCATAACCATGCGGATGATTCTGAAAAGATTAAGTATATGACCTTTTCTGAAGACATGGAGCAACAAGCTGTTGAGAGAATTACAACACCTGTTAAACGTTTGTACGAGTAAGTTTTAATTTAATGAAATGTCTTTTATAATGAAATTAAATTTTAAGTTCATGTTTGTGTTAAATTAACTAAAAAAAGAAGTTTAGAATTTATATTTTGACAAATTTTAAATTAAAAAAAAAATTAAATATTCTTTCAATTCTAATTGAATGAAACTGAAATATTTTTTATTAACTATGATTAATATTTTATGATCTATTTTTTATTAACTATGCTTATATTTTATTAACAATAAACTAGCTACTTAATTCATAGTCAGCAAATTCAGAAGAAAATATGCTTGATGAGTTTATGTAATGGGCTCTTGATTTGTTTATCTAATGAGTTTATTTCTAACAAATTTTAAGTGAATAAAATTAGGTAAGCTTAATTCTTGAAATTTGTAAATAAAATTTATCCTTTTAAATCAGATGCAATTAAATTATTTAAGAACTTTTTATGTAACATTATTAAGGCTTGTAACTTGACTTCTGCAAAATAAATTTTTATATATATATATATATATATATATATGTAAATAATCTTTTTTTTTTACCACTGAAAAAATGCAAATAAATTCAAATTATTATTAAGAGTAGAACTGTGAATTAACTACATGTTAATGGGGAGAAGGAAAAAAAAAGAAGATATTTTCATAGTAATAAAATATTTTAGCCAAGTTCAAGCTACACTGTCTTTCCCTATACTCTGTAGTAAATTAACTTTTTTTTCCCCATATCACTTTCAGATCTATCTAGCTTTTGTCAATATACACATTGATAGCTAATAAACAAACCCAAATAATACACAAGATCTTTTTTTTTTTGGGAGCACTAAAGACAAATGATAATACTGAATCAAATTTTATTAGATTATTGTGGACAAAAACGCTTTTAAAGAAATAGACTTACTTAAGAATGTTCGAATTAATTTGATTTTATAAACTCACTTTGATAGATAAACTTACCAGCTTACTGATGGTCTATTGACAGAAAGATATCCTGTTAAATCATGAATAGATATATAGTAAATCTATAGGAATTTATTAATATATAAATTTAATAAATTCTATGAACTGCATATTGTAAGATGTTAAATCTGATGTCTCAACCATATAGTACGACAGAAAAGAGATGAAAGTAATGGATATAATATAATTAAGAATATCAAGTGTTAAACAGTTTAAAGATGACTTTAAAGAAATTTCTGATTCCTCTCTTTAAAATTCAAATATTTAACTTATTTGCATGTTAATAATACCAGACATTAGTAACAATTAAATTGCTTTTTCAATAATTTTTTTACCATTTACTATATTGAATATGTCATGATAGGGGAGGGGGAAAATTTTAAAGCTTTTTAGCCACTTTTGGAATTAATATTTGTTGTATTAGTAAGTTTAATATTAATGTGCATAGAATTTAAGAAAACTTCCCAAACGCAAAATGAGGAAACGAGTTAGAACTTCCTCTATCCTCAGAGGTTAAATGAGGCCCTGTTCCACACATCTTGTTGAATATAATGAATGTGAATGCTTTAACATCAACATGAATTTCTTTTTACTTCAATTTGTCAATTAGGCAAATTTAATTATAATTGAAGTAAACGAGTAGATTTATATTTAAAAAATTATATAAACAGAGTACAAACATAGTCATTAATATATTGTATATTCCCATATAAATAAGAATAGTTTCAATTTCCCTTACTAAAAAGAGATGTTTTTCTTTGGGAAAGGAACAATTCTTATAGGGCAAAAAATATTATTTATCTTAGTAAAATAAATATTTTTTCTAATTTGTAAGCATGCTTGCAGCTGCTATATCATAAGTGCATAATATTTTTTCTACTTAATGATTGATTGTTATTTTTTACTTTAATTTTCATAGTGAAGCTGTGGGTAAGCATGCGTTGTCCCTGAAGGCTGCTGCCGCAATTCCCAGATTTTCCTCACTTTCAAAAAAAATGTATAGATCCCGTCATTCAACGATGCCTGCCTTGCCACATTCTGTGGATGATATTAATCTCCCAGAAGAGTGGCAAAGAACGACAGGCGGAAATAAATTCCTGTTGATTGACAATGGGCAGGGATCTGAAAGATTTCTGGTAAATATATATCTTAATAACCATTGTCTAAATTTTCTGAAATTAAACAAAAATTATCTTCCCACATTTTTTTTTCACTCCTTACTTTACATTTAGAGAATTTTGACCCAAATATAGTTTTACACTTTATTTTAATTAATAAATTCTTTTGTTCAAACTTTTCACTATAAAATCTAAATATAATATAATAATCTAATCTAATAAATAATAATCTAAAAATATAATTTTACATTTACTTGTTGTCAGGGTTCGTTGATTTAAATCACGATTTAAATCAAATGATTTTTTTTTTAAATCATTGATTTAAATCAACTGATTTTTTTTAATATATGTATTGATTTTAAAAGTTAAAACACAGTGTTTTAAATTATTGATACTTTTATTATTTTCTTTTCTTAGTTTTAAAATTTATTTTAAATAAATTGCTGTGTTAGTTCATTTTAGTTAACGAAATTACTTTCTTTCTTGGTGTGTGATAAATTCCAACACATTTGAAATTACATTTTTAAAATCTTTTGATTTAATGCTGTCTTAATATAGACTTGCATAGCTGTAGAGAGTAATTAATAGACATGAATTTTGAAGGAAAAAAATGCAAATAATCTTAATTAAAATTCTACTTTTTGAATGAAACAGCATGGAATTAAAATCTACAATATATTTCATTGGTGGAAAATGTATATTCCTAAAGCTTGAGGTTACATTAAAAAGAAATTACCCCAATATACCAAAGATAGAAAAAAAAAGGCTAATGAGCTCAGATATTTTCTTCCTGATATAGTGTCATTCTTCCCTTTCAAAGTCTATTTGAGGCAGTAGACTTATTAACTGGTATTTTTTCTCATAATATGTTTACAGTATCTTTGACATTATCAGATTTTCTATAAAGAAATTTTGTGAAAAAAAAATTCCAATGAGTACAAAGATTTTTTTTAGCTGATCAATTTTGATATAGGATTAAAAATGAATATTTTAATATAAAAATATATAGATTAAATATTTATTTATTTTTTGATGAATGACTACATTTATAAACACAATCTGTTACATTTATTTTGTCATATTAGAAATCATGAGAAAAAAATACACAATTTTAAATTAAAATTATGGTTTGCTAATTGAAACTTTAATTTAATAGTTAAAAAGTCTGTCCAAGCCAAATTTACTACTGCTTAGGGTACCTTCACAAATTCAACTTTAAGAACTTAAATTTCATTTTTGTGTTTCGTAATAAACGAATAAATCCATATTTTTGTGTTGATTTTTTAATATTATTTTTAATTTTCACAAATTGTGTCTAAATTTTCACAAAATAAATACCTCTCAGAAAAACCTAGACAGACCCCTTTCATTAAATTCTCTATTTCATCTAGTCTTCAAATTTATATTATGCATTTGTTTCAAAATGGTTACTATGCATTTGAAGCTATGTATTGTAATGAAAAATTATATTAGTAAGTTAGAGCTTCTAAAATATTGTTTTAATATTAATTTAATTTTGATTAAACATTTATAAAGTATTTTTAAGCATAAATTAAAGTTCTTACAAAGTATTAGAATGAAAATCTAAAAAATCTGATTTTTTTTAAAAAGAATCAAAAAAATCATGAAGCCTGCTTGTTGGGAGGAAAATCCTTTCAGATGATTTTTTTAATATAGTGGCTGCCAAAAGTGCTCATTCTCTTATAATTTTTATTGAAATAGAAGATAAAAATTCACTAATTAAACTGAATATTTCACAACAGGTATTTGTAGGATGTATAATTTATTCTTTGCAAAACTGCATTGAATATTTTAGAAACAAAGCAAAAGTTAATTTTTAAGATACAAAGAATCAAATAGCATTCTTATTTGAATTCTTATTGAAATTCTTATTTGAAATAAAACCATTTTAAGAATTCCAATCTAAACACACAGTTTTTTAGTTAGCAAAGCTGATTGTTTTAACAACCAGAATCTTGTAAAGCGCACAACTAAAACACTAAGTTTCGTTTTCCTTCTTCCAACTTAACACATATGAATAAAAAAAAAATTATTTTATGTTTATACATCATTTCATAAGTTTCCTATACATTCCTTAGTCTTTGTCAGATTTTTAGGCTAAATAAGGAATAGTTTAGGAAATATCTGTGGAATGTAAGCAACATTACATTTGAATTGTCGTTCGCCAAGATCCTTTCAACTACTTCAAACATGAAAATCACATTTTGATAAGTCTGAACTATATGGAGGTTGTTGCCATATTTTTCATTTAAATCGCTGTCTCAGTTCATATGTTTGGCAGCCATGTGAGGTGTTGAGTTATCGTGCAACAAAATCACACTGATACTCAATTTTTATCACTTATAGCTCGCTCAACTTTTAGCAATACGAAACTGAGTTGGTTATCATGCCTTTCTGTAGAAATTCTATGTGCACCATACCCTCCAAGTAAAATAAACGCCATTGAAATAAACTTTCCTGCTGGATTTTGGTCTTATTTGATTGTTGTTATGAGGAGTTCCCTTATTTTATCAAAGTTCTTGTTGTTTCAAGTGTGAGGTGGTGGTTCCACATTTCATCCTGGTGATGATCTACAGCTGAAACTATTTAACACATTTTACAAAATTCGAGGTCTTCGTGAACAACGGAGAACACTCTGCTGTAAAAAATGTTCAGCATGTTGCAATTTCGTACAGTTTTATGCGTCGATCGTCTCCAATGATCACATTGACATGGTAAACATATGCAAATGTGCTGAACATTGCTTTCACCCCATTGTTTAAGATTATGACACACAGCATGCTCTTGTAGCGACTCAGGGCAAATTTTTTACCTGCCCTCATAGGCCATTTTAAAATCGTATATATCGATGTATCTACAAAAAAGAAACTTGTTTCATAAAAAATTATGCTCATGCATATTATACACACAAAGTATATAATTATGATTCATTATGAATATTATTATGATTTTTAATCACACAAAGTATAATTACAAATCATAATGTAATTTCATTATCAAAAATGATCAATAGAATGCATAGATTTAGAACTTAGTTGTTTAGAGATTATAACAGATTTATAGTAAAAGTAAAATAAATTTTTTTCAGGTTTTCAGTACAATTCAGAATCTGGGGATATTATAACGAATACTAAACAAAGACTTCTAATGATTCAATATATATCAACAAGGAATCTTACCTTGTTTCGGCTTCTTGTTCTTGCCTTCATCTAGTTTTCTCTTCCAAAGATCTTGGGCTGTAGATAACTAATACACTTANTCCAGCAGATCAAAGCAGCAGCAAGGGATGCTGGCCTCGATTTTGCACCTTCCTCTAGCATGCTCAACTTTGAGGTGGGAGTGATAAATGCCCTTGATGAAGTGTTCCTCGACATTGAAGTTAAGGGCTGTTACTTCCACTTCGCTCAAAGTGTTTGGCGGAAGGTAAATATAACATATCATAAAATTTTATTTCTGTTAAATGTAAGTTTAAAGTTTCCTCATTGCTTTCATGTACGCGGGGCTGTCTAAAAGTTCCTGGAATCCTGTATAACCAAGATATATTTAACTGATTTGTTTACTACTGAAATTCACAACATGCACTGTGACGGAAGATGAAGGTACACCTATCAGTGTGTGGTGATCGGGATGTTGAAGTTTGAGAAAATGCAAACATCAAGTTCCTGTGTAAATTGAGCAGAATTTGCTTCAGAGATATTGTTAGCCTTACAAAAAGTTTATGATGACTTTTTTTTCTGTATTTGGGGAAAATATAAAAAATCCGTTTCTTTCAGGTGCAAAAATTGGGGCTTGTCCATCAATACAAGCACGACCCACAAACCACCAGGTGGGTTCGTCGACTAGTGGCTTTGCCACTAGTCCCTCCCAAAGAGATGGGCAATGCTTGGATCTGGCTGGAACATGATGCTCCTCCAGGGAATGCCACACATCGCATGAACCAGTACATTATCAAAACCTATTTGGATGACTCGGATGCTGCATTTCACATGTGAGTATTTCCATCAATTACTTATAAAAACTGTAATTGTGAAATGATATGATGAGATGTGCTTTCTATTCAAGTTTAAAATTACTGTAAAAAGCTAAAAAATAACAAAGGGCTAAGGGGAGTACTGTTTTGATTTACAATTTCTGCTTTCTTGCTTAAATAGCCCTTCTCATTATTGGAGGACAATAGTAATTTTTTTTCCTAGTGACTATAATGCATTAAAAAACTTAAGTGGATGAGAAGAAACGGTAAAAGTGAGAAAGTTTAAGAAATTTTTCTAAAGTTTAAGAGCAAATGTTCCATTCTCATACCCTCCAACTTATGAAGATTTTGAAAATAATTCTTTCTAGTGGTAGCGAACCAAAGTAGACATTTTTAAAGCAAATGGATCTCTCATAAAACTTTTATCAGAACTTAAGAGTCTAGCCATATGGCCTGCACTTTTATAAGTAATAGTGGACAAGTTACGCTAAAATTATTTTTTTTTTAATATTAAGACATTAATTTTTCTACCGTCTGAAAAGAAGATTTCTGAAACTATGGAAATGCCGTAGCAGTTGGAGGGTATGCATTCTTTACAGATTACATTGAAAGTTCTTTGAGATCCAAAAATTTTACAAAGTTGTTTAATTAAAAGCAAAATTTGAAAATAACAATTTTTTGTTTTTAATATACATTAAAAAATTGAATTCAAGACAGCAAAATAACTATAAAAAGTTAGGACTTTATACAGGAGATTATATTTTATCTCAAAATCTCTTTCATCTCCATAACTAATTTAAAATATAGCAGTATAGTAATCTCTTTGGGGGAAAAAAAATCTTTTTCTGTTAGCATAATTTTCAAGTGCACAATCAGAAATTAACAATAAAGTTTTCTCTTATACTATATATCACATTAATCATATACTTTATTTTTCAGGTCCATATGGAATCACTATGAGAGTGGAAATGAGAGAACGAATAATAACCTTGAGGGGTGGCACTCTAAGATAAACAAACGTGCCTCATCTCGGCTTAATATTTTCGCAATGATAACATTATTGCGAAGTATTCAGGCCGAGACTGAGGGACAAATTATGATGTTAAATGTTGGGCGAGGAGTGGAAAATTATCTAGATCATGTTTCCCACTTGTGTCCACAAGTGGGAAATAAGCCTTAAAACTATTATTAGAGCTAGAATGCTGGTGACTTTTTTTTTTTTTGTATTTTGGTTTTTTTTTTTAGCTATGTTTTTCTTTTTTTTTTCTTTTCAATAAATAAATTTGTCATTTAAAGAGCATTTTTTTTAACAAACTAGCATGAATTTTAGCATTTAATGTATTTATTTCCAGCATTTAATTTATTTATCCAGCATTTAAAATATTTGTTTACATTTTATTTTATTCATAATATAAATATTTATTTCATTTTTTAAAAACTTTCAGGCCACCAACATTCTAGTTCTAGTAATGATCTAGTATAATTTTCCAGAAGTAAATGCTATTAAAAAGTAGTATATACACACCCTTTTATATTTTTAATTTATTCGAGTCATTTTATTTTTAAAAGACCCAATTTCTTCCCAAATTTAAACTGCTTAAACTTTAATATCATCTAACTTATAATTTTTAAAAACATCCATTATTAGTTTTGTAATTCTAAAATTTCCTAACATAGAACTCTTTTGCAGCCTCTTTTTTTTCATTATTTGTTCCTCTCAGGTATCTACTCTCATATTTTTTTCATCTTAGGCAGCTGCTAGTTGGTCCATCTCTCATCCCATGGTTGTGCACTC
>NW_027261464.1:8327-10612 GCF_043381705.1 Parasteatoda tepidariorum | reverse complement strand
ACACTATTTTTTATATAAAATAAAAATAACAACAGAAAACTCTATATTAACCAGAATTTATAATTTGGTTTTTTATTACGTCTTATTTTATTTTAAGATATCAAATGTATGTTTCTCCCAGTTTTATTTATTTTTTTTTTTTTAAATTGGTGAAAAGTAAATGTAAAACTAAAATAAAATTTATAGGAAAGATAGTAATGACGTGTAAATAAAATGTATCGGCAAGGATATAATGACGTGTTATCAGGGGTCTGTCCAGACATTTTGTGAAAGGTCCGTTTTTATAAAATTGTGAAAAAATGACTCGTAATTTGGGAAGATAAAATAAACGTTAAGTCACATTCTTTCAACCAGGATTCGCTTTTGTGAATTTGTGCAAATAGGGTCCGTTATTGCAAAAAAAACTTTTTCAAGGAGTTTTTAATTGTAAAGACATACAAGATTATGCTCAACACTCTAAAATTATTATAATAAAAATTAAATTTTAAAAAATAAACAGCAATTGCTGCTTTTAAATTCGAGATGCAACATACAATTATTTGATATTTAGCATATACTGCTGAATGCAGAATATTAATTTCGGACGAATAAAGGAAGAAGCGTCTGCCGAAAACAAAATTTAGTTCGTTTACTTCTGTCTTTCTCCCCCCCCTCCCCTTCTGGGAAGGGTTTATTCGATTAACAAAACAATAACGAAGATGAGCAAATTTGTGAAGGGTCTGATTAAAGGATAAATTATTTTGTGAAAGGTCCGTTTTTAAGTTTAAATATTTTGTGAAGGGTCCGTTTTTATGAAAATATGTTTTGTGAAGGGTCCGTTAACGGACCCAAATTTCTTCTAAACAGACCCCTGGTTATAAAAATAATCTTATATAAGTTGATTTGGATCCAAAAATCATTATGTATAACTTGAAAATTGAATATATTTTTTCACCCGTGTGTTTGAAGAAAAAGTAGTCATACTAACAATTTTATTATATTTTATTCTAATATTTTTTCTTTTTGTGGATAATTTAATAATATATTTATGTTATTAAATTATATAATTATGTTTTAATTTACTTTACATTTAATTTACACGTTATATAATTATGGTGACAAGTGAACTGAGTTACAGTACTGAAAAAATACGGCTTTTTTAAAATTTGATTTCTCAGAAACTATTCTACCGATTTCGTTCAAATTTTGTACTTTAGAATCGAATATAATATTCTTTAAAATTAAGTAAAAATATGTATACTTTACTATTTAAAATTTTTTTAACTATTTATTTTAACTAATAATAAATTGTAATAAAAAATTATTTTTCCATTATTTTACATAAACGAATTATGAAATTGTGTAATTTTTTTTATTTGCTTAAAAAGTTCACGAAATATAATGAAATGTGCCAAAACTAAAAATAACATTAATAAAAGTTCCAAACGTTCGACCCCCTCCTGACCAAACTATTGGGACCATAATTTTCCAGAATATGACTACCCCGCATATTTCGAGGGTCACAAATCCAAATCTGTGGAAGAAATGGTATGTTTATTCTAAGAAACTTCATTGTGCTTGATTTCGAAACGTTAAATATCGTCTGCACTAATTAATTGGCATATATAGAAGACGAAGCCCTTGAACCATTAGGATCAGGTCATAGTACATGAAAATCCGTACATTTGAACAAAAGTTATTGTAGGTGTTTCGTTTACTTCTCTGTACTGTACAATATTTTTCTAATGGAATGTGAAAATATTAAAAAGAAACTAAGGAAAAATTTATTGCTTATTTCTAATAACCTATAGCAACAAAGATACAAATAATATTTATTTGTTGTACTTACTTTGTATTTACATTGAAAATTTACTTTGAGTAACGAAACAGGGAATAGAACTGGCATTTTATACTTTCAAATTAAGCTGTTTGTCGTAATATTTAATTAACTAGGAGGCTTCGCCCCCTGCTCGCTGGCGCTCTCCAACCCCCGGTACTGCTTTCGCAGTTCATTTCGGATTGCTTCGCAATCCAATGCTCGCTTTGCTCGCTCATTGGATACGTTCTTAACGTCTAGCTTTTGTATACTTTTTTGAATACTGAAGTTCCGAAAACTTTTCACTGCAGAAAATTCTAAACCTGTACATTTCAATATTCATTTGAAATTGCAAACAGTTCACATATTTTTCTTAATCACACTATTCTAAATTTCAGTTGTTGAGAAAAGTAACTGTTGTAAGTTTTGTTTTAAAGTCTTTCCCACCAGAGGGCTAAAGCCATGTGTTGTAAAACAATATGAAATAGTA
>NW_027261464.1:0-8066 GCF_043381705.1 Parasteatoda tepidariorum | reverse complement strand
TTTTTTTTTTTTTTTTTTTTTTTTTTTTTTTTTTTTTTTTTTTTTTTTTTTTTTTTTTTTTTTTTTTTTTTTTGCTTTTTCATGTCGATTTTCGCTGCATTATTTAATTATCACTGCGTACTATGCAAAAACATGGTTTTCACACTGTTCTATTCAATGTTTTCACAATTCATTCAACCACAAGTCCACAATTCATTTCGGCATGCCGTCGATCCGTAACGTATGATAGCACCGATTATGTTACATGTTTGATGAAATACTTGGGAGTAACTACTAATCTGGGTTCCGTGAGATTTTTGCACTCTCATGTGCAACTCTGCTGCATTTTGCAAGATATTCTCAGTTTCAGGCTTCATTTTCCTCCCTCTAAATTCGAACCAAAAACACTCTATATCTTTTTATGTTAGCTAATATAACCAAGAAAAGAGTTCTTTGTTAGAAACTAGTTATTTTATCATAATCATGTAAAGTCTGAGAATTATTTTGCATTTTGTTAATGTATATAGTGCTTAAAAAGTACTTTAAAGGTGAAGGTTTTTATTTTTTTACTGAGAGATTTGGCTACGCACCCTGACAGTTAATGAAGCCTTACCAGGGATCTGTTTAGAACGGACCCTTCACAAAATATCCTTTCATAAAAATGGACCCTTCACAAAATATTATAACTTAAAAATGGACCCTTCACAAGATAATTTATCTTTTAATCGAACCCTTCACAAATTTGTTTATCATTATTGTTTTGTTAATCGAATAAACTTTTCCCAGGAAGTGGGGGGAGAAAGACAGATGTAAACGAAATAAATTTTTTCTTCCTTTATTCGTCCGAAATGAATATTTTGTGTTCCGCAGTATAGGCTAAATACCAAATATTTATATGTTGCATCGCTAATTTAGTAGCTGGAATTGCTGTTTATTTTTTAAAATTTAATTATTTTAATTATAATTCTACTGTGTTGAGCGTAATCTTGTATGTCTTTACAATTTAAAAACTCCTTGAAAAAGTTTTTTTTGCAATAACGGACCCTATTTTCACAAATTCACAAAAGTCGGACCCTGGTTGAAAGAATGTGACTTAACGTTCATTTTATATTCACAAATTTGGAGTATTTTTTCACAATTTTACAAAAACGGATTTTTCACAAAATGTCTGGACAGACCCCTGCTTACAATTTATGTTATTTAATTTTAAGTGCTTATGTTTGTAAATTATTATCATTGTAGGGCGAGCACTGAGAGGGAAAGCTTTCTACAATGTCCATGGAAAAGTTTATTGTGAAGAAGATTACCTAGTAAGAAAACCTTTTTTATTGCTAAATAAAGTTTTATTATGGATTACTGCAGTTATTTAATCATCTTACTTTTTATTTGGTAATATTTTTTACCATATCAATGAAATGTGGGTCTATTAATTTTGTTTAGGTTCTTAATTTCTCTAAATCTGCTATTACATGTTACTGGATTGGTACCAGAATTAAGAGTGAGTGAGTTTAAAGTCTAATTCAAACTTATTAGTTATCAACTCTACTAGATTCACTTGTAAACTTAGACCAGAAATTTAAATTTACAATTAGTAGCCAGTGGCCGGTAGTCTCTAGTGAATTGGTGTCCACTTTTTCCTCACACCTAATGAGTTAGTGACTGATATCGATTGGTTTTTACAAACTTTTTTTTACTTGTAGTAAATTATATTTCTTTAAAAAAAATCTTATTAAAAATAATCTATGACTGTAAAACGTTAATTCAACAATAAAAGTAATATAAATATGTGACAAAAATTAGTTAAACATATTGACTTAAAAGGATAAAACTTAATAGCTTAAAAAGGATGAAAGAACTCTATTTAAAAAATATTTGGGATGGCAAATTACATTAAATGTATACATTACAACTTTGAAATTTATAAATTGTTAAAGAAATTTGTTTCCACCACCAATTGATCGATTCTGAAAAATCTAAATTTTGAATCTCTTTCATTCATGTATTTTTTATCATTAAACTATTTTCAAAAAAAGCAATGAAAAAAGTAGCCAGTTATATATTTAAGTCACCACTTTATTTATTTTTTTTGTTTTGTTTACTCCTCATATAATTAATGATGAATGGTTATTTATTGTCTACCTAAACTACTATCAGTTTTTATTTATTTTTTTGTTATCTGAAATTTTTATGGGCTTTTGTATATTTTTTAAAATTTTCTTGCATTGGGGAAGTCTCTACAAAAAACAGTTTGCAGGGTAGAATTTTTATTAAGCTTATTACTCACTTAAATTTAATGAAGTGAACCTAATTTTAAAGTTTTTCCTCTTAGAAATTTTAAAACTTGTTGTTGTGAAAACTTACTATTTTCAAAATCAATTTAATTACCTGTTTTAACCATATGAAATGAATAAAATTTTTATAATTCTAAAATTAAGAATATTATTGAAACATTTTATAACATAGTCTATTTAATGTCTAATGAGCAATATTATAGTCAATTTAAATCTATTGCTGTTAGAGTAATTGAGTTAATGTATTTTATTTTTCTTAAATTTACTTCTTTACAATATGTTAGATATTATGCAATGTTTATCTTGAAATTTTTATCCTTACTTAAACCTTTGTTTTTCCCTCTTTTCTGTGTTGGCAGCTACGATATTATATATTGTCTAGAAAATTTTTGAGTTATTTGCTTTTTTTTAATATTTTAAGACAATATACTCAATAATTATGATATATTCCAGTATATAAATGATTTAAAACACCTGATATTAATGTTTTGGAACACCAATGTGTACAGAAAATAACTATTCTAGCACGAACTTTTAAGGACGCCCTGTTTTTTTATCAGCACTACATTTTTGAAGTGGGCATTATGGATTATGGAAGTTTTTATTATTATTTATTATTTCCTAACTAAATGACTGTTTGTGATGTCTAATAATGCTCTTCACATGCTGTTGTTTTTTTTCCTGCAAAAATAAATAAAAAATTCTTCTACTAAAATTCTTAAGCCTCTAATAATATTCGTCACATGTTTTCTTCCTGCAAAAATAAATAGAAATTCTTCAAACTTTTTTCAGTAAACGAGTCCGCGGTGTGCCTTAAATATAAGTAATGCATAAATATGTGCCTTAAAAATAAATAAAAAATTCTTCTGCTAAAATTCTTAAACGTCTAATAATGTTCTTCACAAGTTTTTTTTTCCTGCAAAAATAAATAAAAAATTCTTTTTTTTTATGTTGTAAAAGTTGTGTTTTGAGGAAAAATTTCTGTATTAATAACTTCCCCAAACATGTCATACTTAGTTAAGCAAGTGTTATTGTACCTTTTAAACACAATTCTTTTTCATTAAAAAGGTTTAAATATGTATTATACTTTATGTCAAATAGTTTTTCCCTGCATCTATATGATTATGAAAAATATTTATTTGCAAATGGCTGAAATGTAACTATTGTGTTTTTACTATTCAGGTCTGGTCTTTATGGATTGAAGGTACATTTTATCAAACAACCCCAACTTTTTCTTCTTTTATTTTTTGTTATTTGATTTATCTAATTGTAAATTAATCTTAAAATTTTCATTCTTTTATCTCTTAACCTCAAATTTTTTTTTAGGATTGTTAAATAATAAAAAAGTTCTACATTCTTTCTTCTTTAAAAAAAATAAAAATAGCTACCCTTAAAACCAAGCTGGGCAGCTGCAATATCAATTGAAATTGAATTAGTTCAGATTTGAGGTGCAGATGCATCATTGCTAAATTAATAATTTAGTTTTAATTAAGATTATTGAAATCATTGTTATTACTATAATATTAAAATTAATTTGCATAATTGTTACATAAAGGTATTTTGGAAATGGCAAGTAATTTATTTTATTCTTCACTGCCTAGTCTTCAAATTTTTTAATTTGTCTCAATTTTATTATTAATAATAATGTGTATTCTATAGCTTTTTCTTTCATTTTTTTTGTAATAGCAGTTAATTTTTTGTTATAGTATTCTGGGTTTCAACAAACAGCAGAGAAATGTGGTGTTTGTGGTCATCTGATTATGGACATGGTATGTTTTTAAACAATATTCTATTATGTTTTATTTTTCAGAAATTTTAGATTGTTTGAATAAAATTATTTTGATTTCTTGCTACAAAAATTCAATTTTATAATTTTCTGATTTAATTTCTTTTTTTTCTCTTTTTTTTTTAAGTAGAAATCTTTCCACTTACAAAAAATGTTAACCAGTATCCTATTTATCTTTTCATGCATTTCTTGTCTTATTCTTACTTTTTTGCAAATTTTAAATCCATTAACTAATAGTTTAATAATTCCAACTGAATCTAATAACTTGAATATTTTCATAACAATATTAAACATTGTTTATTTCCATTTGATGCCAGATACTGCAAGCTATGGGAAAATCTTATCATCCAGGATGCTTTAGATGTTGCATTTGTAATGAATGCCTGGATGGCGTACCTTTTACAATAGATATGAAGAATAAAATATACTGTGTTCACGATTACCACAAGTAAATTTTCATTTTTGTTTCTTTTTTTATAGTACATTTATCAGTAAAAATGGATGCATTATTTGAAAATATTTCATAATATATTTGTTAATACATCTGTTTTAGTTCAACTAACTGTAATTTATCTGTGTAAGCCTTGTATAGCGAGTATACATACATAGCTGCCAACTTTACTGGTTTTTCCAGTAGACTAATGGATTTTTGCCAGTTCCTCCTGGTCTACTGGTTTCATAAAACATCCCTATTGAAATAGAATTTTTGCACAGGTTAATGCTTTCTTGAATATTTAAATAAGTGTTGCTAATATATAATGAAGCAAGCTTCATTTATTTAAAACAGTTAAAGTTTTTTTTTTTTCGAAAATATTAAGTTTAATTTTATTTAGAACTCCAAGTGGAAAAAATTTCAGCTTTTCTATTTTGATGACTATAAAATTCCCAACAAGTAAAATAATTAGTACACTTTGCTAATACAGTAGAGCGCCGGTTATCCAAACCCTTATTATCCAAATACGTTTTTTTTTATATTTTTTTTAAAGTTTTTTAAACTTATCAGCAATTTTTATAAATTTAAAAGAATAAATAATATCCACTACATCATAGACCATATTTAATGTGCAACCTTAAGAAATCACTGAAACCTTAAAACGTCTTCATAGAAAGCAAATTTTATGGAAGATTTTATTATCGGATGAACAAAATGAGGGGAATTTTCGAGACTCAATCAAAGCTATTGATTTAAAAGAATGCTGCATGAGGATAGCTAATGCCTGGAATTTAGTAAAAACATTGACGCTAAGAAAATCTTGGAATAAAATTCTTAACAGAAAAACAAACAAAACTTAAGTTTCTGAACCAGTTGATCTTTCGGATGAAAAAATGCCAGGTTATACAGCAGAAGAAATAGAAGACTGGCGGCGAGACACTGAAAACGACACAGAATTTCAAATTTTAAATGGTGATGAAATTGTTGCTGAAATTTTGAATGAAAATTGAAACTCCACAGACAAAGAGGAAGAAGTATGTGATTAAGTTCAAGATAGTGGACTTCTATATGAGATCTCATATAGAAGCATGCAATTCATTAAATATTGCAATGAATGGGCTAGAACGTCAAAATGATGTCGATCCAGTTCAGTTGATTTATTTAAAATGAATAAGGGATATGGTTGCTCAAAAAAGAGCATCTTCTTTGAAAAAATAGTCTTTGCTTGATTTTTTTGTAATGGAAAATAAAGAAAAATCAGTAATCGAGATAAAAGCTGAAAAATGATTTAAAAAAATTCAAAATGTAAAAAAAATAAAAAAAAAATAAATAAAAATTGGAGACATTTTTGTTTAAATATGCCAGAGCTATTTCAGATAGTGCTGCCATTCCGAAGCCTGAAAAAAGTTTGAAGGGAAGTTAGTGCATAAATATTCATTTAAACTAGATTTTAAACAACTTTCTAATTATCCGAACTTTTCATTATCCGAACCACATTCGGTCCCGAGCAGTTCGGATAATCGGCGCTCTACTGTATTATCATGAAATTTATATTTTGTAAAATCTACTGGATTTTTTTTCTATGTATATTATAAGCTATGCATATATACCTTTAGTTGAAGTTTTAAAACAAACACTTATTTTGAATATTTTCTTTCATTTTATATATTTTTTGTTTTATCTCTTGAAGTATTTAAGAAATTTAAATTTTTTTTCACTCTCAATTAAGAAACTCATTTATTGAATGTAAATTCTAAGTAGAAAATTTTATAGTTATTTATTACTTTTTATCTATTGTTTTAAACTATGTAGTATTAACTGAATAATAAATTTGAATGAAATATGGTAAATAAATTCGGAACAATAAAATTTCAAAAAAGTTCTATTTTGTCAGTAAAAAAAGTTCCAACTTTTTGTTGAACATCAAAGCAAATTTCAAAAACATTTAATACTACTTTTTTGAAATGTTTTTAAGATAAAATCTTACAATAAATTAAAAAAATATTTATATTTACCTACTTACATATTTATTACATTTAAAAAAAAAATAATACCAAGAATAATATTGTTTCTAAAGAAACTGGATTTTCAATTCTTTCTCTGTTGTAGTTATACACAAATAACACAATTTTAAAAAGATTTAATGTTCTTACAAAATATTATTGCAATTTTAGCATAAAAATTTGTTATGCATTGTTATCTTTTAGCAGTTTACTGCAAAAAATAACATTTTGTTAATTCATTACATTTCAATCAAGGCCCAATTAAAGTATACTTTAAAAAAAATAAAAAAATTACTATTTTATTTCAAATATATTTAAAATGTGTATGTTGCTGTACTCTGTAATTACTGTAAAAATTAACTCCAAAATTACTTTTAAAACTTTTAAATATTTTAATTTCAGAATGTTTGCTCCTAAATGTGCTGCTTGTGGACAAGCCATTACTCCTGTTGAGGTACATCTTCTCTTTGCTTGTTTTGTTTACATTTTTTTATGTATGTTTAAGTCCTGTAATATTGACATTTAATCTTTATAGGGCACTGATGAAACTGTGCGAGTTGTATCTATGGATAGAGATTTTCATGTTGATTGCTATGTTTGTGAAGTATGTAACACACCATTCATTACCTTCTCGTTAATTAAATTCTTTAAATCCTTTAAAAAATAACAATACTACATTCAATTAAAAAATAAAATTGGAGTCATGATTTTTAAGCTTTGAGATGATTATTGTCTGTTAATAATACACACTACTGTAAAATATTACCTGATAAAATGTTAAAATTAAATTTTAACTGCACTAACAATGGTTTACTTAAATTCAAAATTGTCTTGGTTGTATTCATTAAAACCTGAGTAATTCTATATGAAATTTTACATTAGTTATTAAATAAACTATTGAAACTAGTAAATAAACTATTAAACTAATCAAAACTAATAAATATATTTTTTTAAACTAATTAGAAGAATATTTTTTTCCTTCTTTTTTTTATATATTTATTGCAAGAATTATTTTAAGTTACTTTTAAATTTTTAATGCAGTGATTTAAGGATTTTATTTCAATGTTACTTTAATTGTTACTGTAAAAAAATTGTAAAAAATGTGTCAATTTTGAGCATTCTGGTCACACAATCTGTTAGGGTAGTTTTTATGGGATAAATAATTCGCTCATCTGTAAGCTCCTATATATTTTTTATTGATTTTTGAAAAAGAACTAAGTAAAAAATGTAAATGAAAATATTTTTCAGTGAATGAAGAAAAAATTATTGAGGCTGCAATAATTTAAAATTAAAAAAACTTAAGTAAAAAAAAAAGAAAGAAAAAACTTTAATGACTTCAAATGATTTGATAATTGTTGCACAAAATAATATTTGATAATTTTAAATTTTATTTTATTTATTAATTGTGTGGCGACTTGAATACTGACAAAAAAAAATTCTGATTCATTTGAAATGCACTGTTCTTATAATTCTAATTAGCATAATAAAAAATGTTATTAATATATTCTGGAAAAATTCATTTTTAAGAAGATTTCAAAACATTTAACTATATACAAACTAAATATCTTTAAACT
>NW_027261463.1:0-10664 GCF_043381705.1 Parasteatoda tepidariorum | reverse complement strand
AAAAGAGAGGAGGAGTGGGGGAAGGAGGGTTGGATCCAAAAACGGCTATGCTAGGGCCTACGAAAGGTATAATCCGGCTCTGTGCCTAGGGTCTACGAAAGGTATAATCTGGCTCTGCCAATAGCCCATTGTGCAGCTCTAGTGTGACGTAAAAGAACAACAACAACAAATCTTCAAACATTTTGCCTCTCAAAGGAAATTTTATTAAATTTAATTACGACTTTAAATTCAGTTCATGAAGTTGTGTTAAATTTAATTACTAACTAAATTTTTTTTTACTACATTCAATAAATTAAGTTGTAATTTTATTACGATTTCGAATTTTTCATTTAATTTCTATGTTTAATTTTAAAATACATTAATTGAATTTGAGTATAATTATTGAGTGAGTAGGAATTGAGTGAATATTTATTACAGACTTAAATTGTAGCTCTCATTTAATAAAATTTCCTTAAATTTTAAAACAAATAAAAAAAAATTATATTTCATATTGTATTTTATTACTAACTACATTTTAGAACTAAATGTAAAGAAACTGGATTGAATTTCAGTACAAAATTATTATTAATTTGATAAATTATTTAATATTGAATTTAAATTTAAAACTTCCTTTAAGGAATATTTATTGAACTTTTTGAAACATGCATTTCAAAATTTCTGTAACGAATCTGCGCTGTAATTTTTATGAATTTAAATTTTCTGTTGTGATTTTAAATTTTTTATTTTATTTAAATTTAAATTTATTTATTTATTTCCTTAAATTTATTTTTAATTGGGTACTTAATTAAATTTACAGCTATGGGATCTATGTTGCCTTATGTGCCTCTGATTGCAAAGGATAGGATCGGAATTTCTGCAACTTCTTTTGCAATTGTTCTCACCATTCAACTATTCATCACTGAGTTATCTAAAACAGCTTTAGGATATGTAGCAGATTATTTCAAGAGAATGAAAGCAATGATGAGTTTTCTAATTATTATCAACTGTCTTTTTTTCTTATCTTTTCTAGCTATTCCAACAATCAATAACCCACAACAAACTCCAAATCCATTGAATTACTTCAAAGATAATAAAAATATAACACAGATCAACATAATTTTATTGCGTAAAAGTACAATTTGCGACTCTTTTTTTTCGCAGCGTTTCAACTTACCATCGAAAAACATATACACAATGATGCACTCGATACAAGCAAATGATTTCTTAAAATACCATCCCGACATGGTTTGCTTTGGCCAGTTGAACTTAACTGAAGAAATGTTTTGTTTTGAACTTGAAAATAACATGAAAAATGATGCTGTTGAGTTAGGAATTAAACAGCATTTCTGTTGTTCAATGCTTTCCATCAAACCAGAAAAGTTTTTATCACAAATTAAATTGACAAAAAAGAACTTTTTCCACCTATACTCTTTAAATACGCCATCAGTTGCACGTGAGAGTTTTAACAGTACTATTCCTTGCATTGCTAGTTTTAAGGATAATTCAAGAAAAGATCTGGTTGTGGATGATATCAAGACATATCAGTTTTGGCTTTATGCTTGCATCATGATTCTATCTGGAACTTGTATCAGTTCAACATTTACTTTGTCGGATACCATTTGTTACGAGAGCGCACAAAAATACAATAGAGATTTTGGTCGCCAAAGATTATTTTCTGCTATAAGTTGGGGTATTTTCGCTCCTTTAGGAGGACTTTTATGTGACCTTACAAATAATTTTTATTCAACTTGGCTACTTATGGTGTGCTTACAAAGCATTACTATCTGGAATCTGTATAAAATGGATCTAGTCTTACCCCAATTTTCTCAAAATTTAGCAAAAGATGTCGGTATAGTACTCAAATCTAGAACTTTTCTCGCATTCAATACTGGAGTTTTTATAAATGGCGTATGGGCTGGTGTAATTTGGTATTATCTAATATGGTTTATGTCCACATTGGGAGCAAGTACATTTCTCTGTGGCTTGATTCCTTATGTGCAATGTTTTGCTGGCGAAATACCATTCATGTTCTTTTCAGGATGGTTTATAAGAAAAATGGGGCACTTCAATTTAGTGTCTTTGTCCCTTTTCGCATATGCTGTTCGTTTTTTGTGGTACAGCTTTTTTCATAATCCATGGCTGGTGCTACCAATGGAGATTACTCATGGCTTCACGTATGGAATATTCTATCCTGCAATAGCCTCATTTGGAAAACTTAGTGCTAAACCAGGAACAGAAGCTACGACTCAGTCTATTCTTTTTTCGACTCACGAAGGATTAGGTAAGTAGAAATAGATTAATAACGGTAATAAATCACAAATTGATTTGGGGGAATTCTCAATTCAGATATCGATTTTTTCCTAAGGAAAAAAATATACTTACTCCAAAAAGCGTTTTCTATGGAATCCTATTTTTCAACCTTGTTGCACCAAAAAAATTGAAACTATTCATTCCACTTTTATGAATTCTTATGTGATAAAAGATAGAGAATCATTCATAATGCTTAGTGAAATTTTTTCATAACTATGTTTTTGAATATTTCTCTATGCATCAAAAGACGTCTTGTTTACCTACGTTTTTGTTTTATTGGGACGTATATAACAACGTTTTGTTTGTGATTCTAATAAAGATTTTGTATACTTCTCATTAAAAAAATTAATAGCATTGGACACAAATTAAGATTCGTCTAAAGTAACTTTTAATTTCACTAAAATTAACAACATCCACACGTTTATCATTGAGTTCATACGTTGGATTAACATGTTTCTATATTGTCCTTCTGAAGTATTGGGGAAAAAATAACTGGAAAAAAAGAGATCGAGCTCTTGGCGTGTATAGAAAGCTGGTGTATGTGAGTTTGGAACTATGGTACAAATCAGTATTTTTGATTTTTAACCCTTTTAATTTTCAACCAGAATTTCAGAATTTTAAAACATTTTGCTATTTAAAGAGTTAACCGTAGATGTAACCTTCTTCAGATAAAATTTAAATCTTTGCATGCAGCTCAATAGAATGTTTCTTTTTTTTTCATACTTCGGATCCTGTATGAACAAATTTTATAATAACAAATCTCAATACTAAAGTAATAGTATACACATAAAATTACAATTAGGATTCAACAATTAAAGATACAAGACCTAAACTTATTAGTTAAAATTTATTTTATTTTATCTAAATATTATTATTAAAAATAAAGAAATTCATCCAATACTTATTTTGTACGAAAACCTCTGAACACGGAAGGAAGAACACAACTCAAATATTACCTGTCTGATATAAAAATTGTATTTGATTTAAAGTGGCTTTAAAAGCACTGACTCTACTTCCTTATTGATTAACATACTAAACAAGTTAAGAAATAAAATTACACTTTATTTTAATACATTTCGTATAAATGATTTATAATATTGAGTTTGACTGTTTCGTACGCTAGTGTACCATTCGGAAAAAATGTGGTCTCGATTATCTAAGAGCATTCACTACCTACATGCATTTCATTATTATCATTATTATTTATATTTTAAGAAAACTGTTAAGTAAGCACATCCTAATTATATAACATAAATTCGAAGCTCGATTAAAATCTAAATCTAAGGTTATCTTTTCTTTTAATATGACATAAGTTGGATAATGATATTTACTTGTGCCATCTATCGTGTAGTGCATTTTAAGCTCGTTATGTCTGCCTCTACTGATGCGTTTTGGATGGCATTAAGAAGGTTTATAGCAAGCAGAGGTAGGCCATCAACCATCTACAGTGATAATGGCACAAACTTTACCGAAACAACCAATTCATTAAAGCGTGTTGACTGGAACCGTTTACAAAAATATGGAGCTTCCAATTCTATCAATGGAAGTTTAACCCACCTACAGCGTGTTGTTGGGGAGGATGGTGGGAGAGACTGATTCAAATTCCAAAAGATCTTTTGAGAAGAGCACTAGGAAAATCTTGTCTTTCTCATAAGGAGATGGAGACAGTGTTAGTAGACTGTAAATTCACATTGAATTGTGAATTCACATGACCGTTAACCTATGTATCAAAGCATGAATCTCTCAAACCGCTTTCTCCATCGATGTTCTTGCAAGACGTTCATGACAGCAATACTCCAGATACAGACGATGTTGAGCAAAGATCATTAAACAGAGGACTCAGATATAGACAAAAATTGCATAAAGATTTAAAAAATAGAGTCAGATCGGAATATCTTGAACTACTTGTGCTGAAACCTAAAAAGAATTTTCTAATTCGATCACGAAAGGACAAGTAATATTGATTGGTAGCTATAATCTCAAAGGAATTGATTGGCCAATTGGAGTTATTTTAGAAATTTTTCCTGGTAAAGATGGTATTCCTAGAGTTGCAAGACTGAGGGCCAATAAGGGTGAAAGGATCCGTTCATTTCAAAGGCTTTACCCATTAGAAGTGTCTACCAACACTGCTATTGAGGTCTTAAAAGCTGCTAGAAAAACTGACACTTTTGTAGAAAACAGTGAAGCCTTTGAGATGAATTATTTTCCTAAAA
Source organism: Parasteatoda tepidariorum (assembly GCF_043381705.1). NCBI lineage: Eukaryota > Metazoa > Arthropoda > Arachnida > Araneae > Theridiidae > Parasteatoda > Parasteatoda tepidariorum. The sequence continues at coordinate 6,162 of NW_027261463.1, read as the reverse complement.
CTAAGTCGGGAAGAATCATCAAAATTCCTTTTCGATTGAACTTGTGAACATTCTTTGTATTTTTTGCTCTTGTTAGTATAAAGTTCCAACTTTCGTAAAATTTTGGTTGCAAAGTTCAACAAGCCCAGCCTTGCAAGGTGGGAGTATGTTAGAGATTGTAATACATTATTATAGTTAATATCACGTGACTATAACTACTACTACTTCCACTTAATTTTTGTTGCTTTACTTTAGTTTTCGCTTATGGTAACTCTCTATGTTCCATGAAAAAATAAATATATCGTATTTAAAATTCCTGTAAATAAAAGTCATTTTGTAAATTTAAACATATGAATATTTATTTTGAACAAACAGTGAAATAATCTTATTGTCATATGTGACAACGGATTCATAAATGATATACTTTTCCAATTTTGATGAATAAATATTGATATTTTTAAAATTATTTAGCAATTTCTAAAATGACAAAATTCTATCTCTAGGAGCTGGCGTTGGATGCGTTTTGGCTGGGATCGGTTTTGATAGCTTAGGTGGACATAGCACATTCTTCTACTTTAGTATGCTTGCTTTTGGTTCCACAATTCTCAGCATTTGCAACACTTTATTTCGTGGGAAATGTTACTCGGATAATACAGAAACATCCCTACCAACAAAATGAATGGTTAATACTTTGTTGAAGCCATGCTGATGCTTTCAAGGCTTAAATTCTAGCTGATTCTGAACTTCTGCATTAAAATTTTGTCTATGTTAAACCTTTGCTAATCTTTGCAAGGAATTTTTAATGAGATTAAATTTTTGCCAATCTTAACTATCATTAAAATCTTGTATACGATGAACAAAAGCTTATGTATGACATAAGAAAAATCCTATTGATGTTGAACCTCTGTTAATCTTAACCATAATTAAGATGCTGCTGGTGTTGACTTTTGTCGATAACATTTCTGGTACATATTTTCCAACAAAAAAAATGTTACAATGTCAAGGGGGTTTCCTGGTCTACAGATCAGGTTTAAACTACATTTTTCGTTTTTTTTTAGAGAAATGAAACTCAACGTTATATAATGGTTTTCTTCATGGTTTATTTTGTCACCTTTTAGTTACATATTAAAATTTTTCTAGCCCAAAATATTTATAAATTAAGATAGAAAAATTATGGCAAAGATTACAGCATCAATGTTGTACTTTGGACTGGATTAAGGTGGGCAAAAGATGCAATGTTAGACTTAATGACTTACAGTATGTAAATTTCAAGCCCTTACTGCGAACCATGAAGTTCTCGGTTCGAACCCTGTAAGCAGCCAACAAACATCTCTCTCGCATATTTCTTCCACCACATCACTTTTGAGGTTGTGCATTTTGCTCGAAAGTGATCATATGCTATTCAAGTTCGAATACATGAGGTCTTTAAATTCGGCTATTATTTCTTACGTAGTTATTTCGACCCATTTTTTATCGATTTCAAAGAACTTTTTTTTTAATACAGTGTATCAAAGGAAATTAAAAGAAAAACACTCCCACCCCTTACGAAACTGTAGACCTTAGAGAGCATAAGAATTGCGAACGTAACTATATTTGTATAAATTTTTTAATGCATTTCATTTGTAAAATTTGTATGGGCACAGATTTATTTAGATCCGCATTGCTTCAAATCACGAAATCAAATCTTCAAAATTCGCATGTAGGTCATCGGACTACCAAAGTGGGGGTGCCATTCCCTCTGCAGAGGATCAAAATTGTGATGGCATGTCTTCAGATCATCTTCAAGGATGTTTCCCAGACCGTCTCCAATAGCCTATTGTGCAGCTCTAGTGCGACGTAAAAGAACGACAACAACAAATCTTCAAACATTTTGCCTCTCAAAGGAAATTTTATTAAATTTAATTACGACTTTAAATTCAGTTCATGAAGTTGTGTTAAATTTAATTACTAACTAAATTTTTTTTACTACATTCAATGAATTAAGTTGTAATTTTATTACGATTTCGAATTTTTTATTTAATTTCTATGTTTAACTTTAAAATACATTAATTGAATTTGAGTATAATTATTGAGTGAGTAGGAATTGAGTGAATATTTATTACAGACTTAAATTGTAGCTCTCATTTAATAAAATTTCATTAAATTTTAAAACAAATAGAAAAAAATTTATATTTCATATTGTATTTTATTACTAACTACATTTTAGAACTAAATGTAAAGAAACTGGATTGAATTTCAGTACAAAATTATTATTAATTTGATAAATTATTTAATTTTGAATTTAAATTTAAAACTTCCTTCAAGGAATATTTATTGAACTTTTTGAAACATGCATTTTAAAATTTCTGTAAGGAATCTGCGCTGTAATTTTTATGAATTTAAATTTTTTGTTGTGATTTTAAATTTTTTATTTTATTTAAATTTAAATTTATTTATTTATTTTATTAAATTTATTTTTAATTGTGTACTTAATTAAATTTACAGCTATGGGATCTATGTTGCCTTATATGCCTCTGATTGCAAAGGATAGGATCGGAATTTCTGCAACTTCTTTTGCAATTGTTCTCACCGTTCAACTGTTCATCACTGTGTTATCTAAAACAGCTTTAGGATATGTAGCAGATTATTTCAAGAGAATGAAAGCAATGATGAGTTTCCTAATTATTATCAACTGTCTTTTTTTCTTATCTTTTCTAGCTATTCCAACAATCAATAACCCACAACAAACTCCAAATCCATTGAAATACTTCAAAGATAATAAAAATATAACACAGATCAACATAATTTTATTGCGTAAAAGTACGATTTGCGACTCTTTTTTTTCGCAGCGTTTCAACTTACCATCGAAAAACATATACACAATGATGCACTCGAAAGAAGCAAATGATTTCTTAAAATACCATCCCGACATGGTTTGCTTTGGCCAGTTGAACTTAACTGACGAAATGTTTTGTTTTGAACTTGAAAATAACATGAAAAATGATGCTGTTGAGTTAGGAATTAAACAGCATTTCTGCTGTTCAATGCTTTCCATCAAACCAGAAAAGTTTTTATCACAAATTAAATTGACAAAAAAGAACTTTTTCCACCTATACTCTTTAAATACGCCATCAGTTGCACGTGAGAGTTTTAACAGTACTATCCCTTGCATTGCTAGTTTTAAGGATAATTCAAGAAAAGATCTGGTTGTGGATGATATCAAGTCATATCAGTTTTGGCTTTATGCTTGCATCATGATTCTATCTGGAACTTGTATCAGTTTAACATTTACTNTCTATGCATCAAAATACGTCTTGTTTACCTACGTTTTTGTTTTATTGGCACGTATATAACAACGTTTTGTTTGTGATTCTAATAAAGATTTTGTATACTTCTCATTAAAAAAATTAATAGCATTGGACACAAATTAAGATTCGTCTAAAGTAACTTTTAATTTCACTAAAATTAACAACATCCACACGTTTAGCATTGAGTTCATACGTTGGATTAACATGTTTCTATATTGTCCTTCTGAAGTATTGGGGAAAAAATAACTGGAAAAAAAGAGATCGAGCTCTTGGCGTGTATAGAAAGCTGGTGTATGTGAGTTTGGAACTATGGTACAAATCAGTATTTTTAATTTTCAACCCTTTTAATTTTCAACCAGAATTTCAGAATTTTAAAACATTTTGCTATTTAAAGAGTTAACCGTAGATGTAACCTTCTTCAGATAAAATTTAAATCTTTGCATGCAGCTCAATAGAATGTTTCTTTTTTTTCATACTTCGGATCCTGTATGAACAAATTTTATAATAACAAATCTCAATACTAAAGTAATAGTATACACATAAAATTATAATTAGGATTCAGTAATTAAAGATACAAAATCTAAACTTATTAGTTAAAATTAATTTTATTTTATCTAAATATTATTATTAAAATCAAAGAAATTCATCCAATACTTATTTTGTGTGAAAACCGCTGAACACGGAACGAAAACACAATTCATATATTATTTGTCTGATATAAAAATTTTATTTGATTTAAAGCAGCTTTCAAAGCACTGACTCTACTTCCTTATTGATTAACATATTAAACAAGTTAAGAAATAAAAATACAAAGAATTTTAATACATTTCGAATAAAGGATTTATAATATTGAGTTTGATTGTTTTGTACGCTAGTGTACCATTCGGAAAAAATGCGGTCTCGATTATCTAAGAGCATTCACTCCCTACGTGCATTTCATTATTATCCTTATTATTTATATTTTAAGAAAACTGTTAAGTCCTAATTTTATAACATAAATTCGAAGCTCGAGTGAAATCTAAATCTAAAATTATATTTTTTTTTACTATGACGAATTCATAAATTATATACTTTTCCAATTTTGATAAATAAATATTGATTTTTTTAAAAATTATTCAACAATTTCTAAAATGACGAAATTCTATTTCTTGGAGCTGGCGTTGGATACGTTTTGGCTGGGCTCGGTTTTGATAGCTTAGGTGGACATAGCGCATTCTTCTACTTCAGTATGCTTGCTTTTGCTTCCACAATTCTCAGCATTTGCAACTCTTTATTTCTTGGGAAATGTTACTCGGATAATACAGAAACATCTCTACCGACAAAATGAATGGTTAATACATTGTTGAAGCTATACTGATCCTTTCAAGGCCTAAAATCTAGCTGATTCTGAACTTCTGCATCAAAATTTTGTCTAAATTAAACCTTTGCTAATCTTATTTGCAAGGATTTTTTAACGAGATTAAACTTTTGTCAATCTTAACTATCATTAAAATCGTCCTTAAGCTGAACAAATGCTTTTGTATGTCTGCTGAGAATCGATTTAATAATTTTTTATCGTAATCGTTATGAATATTTGTTTATAAAAATAATAGTAGCTCTTGATTCCCACATTGGATCTGAATGAGACTGGATCATTCCATTTATTTCAAAGGTGGGGAAAGTAGAATTTACTGCGCATCATTTCGGCGCAGGAACTATACAGTGAATCCGATTGCAATATTTTCTTTGAAGACACATAAGCTCCTATTCTTTCTGCAAGCAGATTTTTAAAATTAAAACTATGGCGCCATTTACCAATTTGGATTTATATATACATTAACTTATACATTTCTAATAAGTTTTAAATTAATCGGATGTTTTTAAAGATAATATTTTTTACACTCTGATTACATTTTTTTAAAATCATAACTGATTTCATATAGTGTCTGAAATATTTTTTGTATCTCTTTATGTATTTTCATGAAGTTGAGGTAAGAAAATCTAAGTAAAATCTAGAAAGATTAATCATAGTATAGAATTGCCCTGCCCGGTGTACATTTGTCCGGTATACCCTACACTGATGTTTTTTTAAGGTCAAGGGCCACTGCCCGGTATACATTTGCCCGGTATACCCTACACTGATGTTTCTTCTAATCTATCGTCAGTAAGTATTAAAATATCGAATGATTGTAATTATATCCACGAATAAATTAATATCAAATCGGATGTAATAAATATTTCGGGCATTCACCAAAGCGACTATGTGATTGTCAACACTCACCGGTGGAAATCAACAACCTCCGTTTTCGGTCATTCACAGTAACATGCACATCATTCACATAATAACCTCATCAGGACGTTTATTTCATACTTTGCCTAAATAACATCTGACATCATATATAATGCCTAGGCAATGTGTGAAATATAAATCATTTCATACTTTGCCAGCTAATTTTAGGCATTATAAATAATGCCGGATATCATACTTTGTCGGTAACAGATATAAAATTGATTTTAAAAAAAAGCATGAGTACAACACTTTAAAAAAATACTTCGAGAAATACTACACCTCTATTTTAAGTCAAATAATACTTGCCACACATATTATTGAAAATACTACGTATGAAAGTAAATTCCGATGCATGCGCAGTAAATTCTACTTTCCCCACCTTTCATTACTAATTTAATAATCTACCTACCTTGGCAGTCACGCCCACTTGTATATGAAACCGCCTATCTAGACAGTAACGCCTATTTCGATGGATGATTCACATTGAACAGTTGACTTGCTACTTGTGACTGAGACTTTATCCACCTCCTCACACTGTTGCTACTCAGTCTTGTCTCGATCACGCACAACGTCGGCTTGCATACACTCGACTGATAACTGCAACACAGGAGCGACTACGACCGTGAA
>NW_027261462.1:5130-10681 GCF_043381705.1 Parasteatoda tepidariorum | reverse complement strand
TATATATATATTACAGTTTTTTATTTTTATTTAAATGACTTAAAACTCCTCATGCACCACAAAGTATAGCATAAGGCTTACAGTTGTAAGTCCAAAACAAAAAGCAGAAAAATTTACATTAAAAACAAAATTCCGCAAGGCCGCAAGACTTTCAATACTTTTGACCAGTTCTGATAAGACAGGTGGCCAACAAATAGAAAGACGTCTCAAATCAGTCTTTACATTCATTCGGGCACTCGCATACAGACTACAATGAAGAAGAATATGTTCAGCATCACCGCAAGCACAAATTCCACTGGTCTGCAGATGAAAACGAAATAAATATCTCTTAAAATTTCCATGGTTTGTTAAAATTTGAGTCAATTTAAAATCAGCTGCATAGGTACATTGCAAACGGTGAAAAGTGGATGGAAAGAACATTTCGTCCAAAGCGACCGAAATATAGTTATTTGTTAATATTTTTTCTAATTTCTAATTACATTAGCAATGAAAATACTTACATATTGACATCAAGTGAAAATATAATCATTATTAATGTGTACTGCAGTAGATAAAAACTTTTTTGTTTCCGCAAAATAAGAAAGAACGTATTTTTACTTTCAAAAAGAAAATTGCATTTTTTTTTAAGAAAAAGAAGTCCGTTTCAAAAAGTTGCTAGATACAAATCTTTTTATTGGTATGAAATGCATATATTGAATCAATGAGTTTCATAAAAAATTGGAATCATTCTAATTTAAACTGTTTGTACGACTGGTCATAAGAGGATTTATCATGTCCAGAATGAGTGCAAAACATGTTTTTAATTATCAGATGATAAGAAACTTCTACTTCATAAGTCTTTAGTTTTTTTCATGGAAAATTTGTTGCTGTATTATTATTTTTGTTTTGTTTTTAAAATGCAAAAGTCATGAAAACAGGAGTATTGAAAAAGCAGACGTTATTGCTTGCTAAAACGATAGATAACAGTCTTCATAGAATGATAACCTTTGTATGTTCCATTATTAAAGAAGCAAATACCATTGATTTCCCTCATTAATACAGTCCGTATTAGACTTTTGAAATATAAATATCATAAAAATCATAATTTTTATTTTTAAGTAATCACAAATAAATAAAACATATTATAGTTAAAACTAATTAAATAATTAATACTTTACCTTTCGAGGTTTTAGAAGCAGAGCAACAAACTAAAAGATAAATAATTACCAAAAATAAGTATTCATTTACGTTGGTCATTATGTTAAAATTATTTTATTCTTAAATAAGTATAAACTTTAAAAAAAACTCTTCTTCAACCAAACTTCCAAAAAAGCCTTCTTTAAAGAAGGCTAGAAAAAAAGCGTACAAAGTATCAAAGATCATTAATAATTTTTATCTTAAAAAACACCTGTTTTTCTCGACAGATTAAAAAGCTCATTTTATTCTTCAGTTGCAAAAATTAAAGATTACACAATACGATTAGTTTGTGAGGATGTAGATTATATATATATATATATATATATCTTTTTATTAATCTTCATTATTTTATTTTCCACGATTTCTCTATATATTTAGCTCATTGTTTCACAAGGCTCACATCTATATTATATAAAACGCTAATACGTTTTAATCGATAGGCTTCGGAGCGCAGGAGCACGTAGTGAGAATCATAAGTCTAATCGGATGAATTTTCATCGAATTATCAAAAAATTTATCACAAAATTATCTTTATCGAAGCCGATGCTTTACATCCGACGCTCAGTACTATTTCTTATTGTTTTACAACACATTACTTTAGTCATCTGGTATTAAAGACTTTAAAACAAAACTTACAACAGTCACTTTTCTCAACAACTGAAATTTGGAATAGTGTGATTAAGAAAAATATGTGAACTTTTTGCAATTTCAACTTAATATTGAAATGCACCAGTTTTGAATTTTCTACAGTGAAAAGTTTTCGGAACTTCAGTGTCCGAAGCAATCCGAAATGAACTGCGAAAGCAGTTCCGAGGGTTGGCAAGCGCAAGCGAGCAGGGGGCGAAGCCTCCTAGTTTTTATATAATATTTCATATTATTTCAAAACTCTGATAAACGAGGGCAAATCCAATAATGTGATAGGTAAATAGCAATGAAATCAAACAGAAAAAAAGTCTTGAAATATTATTTTTAGCTAATATTAGTCTTTTTTATCACGACTACGTCAAATTCAATAGTTGGTAAATTTATGAACCATGATGTCGTGAATTTTTTAAAATTTTTAACCATTTTTGCTTTAGAATTGAAAAGTTTTTACTATCCTCTGAAGTTCGCGTTCTTCATTTTTTCGTTTTCGTGGAGCCAGGAACTTAATGTTTTATATCATATCGCTTGCTGCTTTTTCTATTCTAAACTGACGCATCTGATTTATTTATTTAATGCATATATAGTATTTTCTGAAACACCAACTTCACGACTCATATGCTTATTTTAAAAATATTTGCACAGGAGGGTAGCAACTCAGTTATTGTTTCATCATATTTACTATGCTCCAATCAAAACTCTCTATTCCTGTTATTGAAATAGTATTTTGTGTGAAATAAAACATACGAAATCAAGATTTGCAAATGCAAGAAATATTTGTTTTGCGAAATATGTAAGATTTTGAAACAATTCGTAAACAATTTGTTTTCTCTTTCACCTTTAAAAATGAAAATGGTATTTGTCTTCTTATTCATATTTTTAATTTTCCATTTCATTAATGCTAGGCCTAAAAATAAAGAACTAATTGATATGACTTATGTATTTGACGAAAATACGTTACGTTACCCAACATTTAGTGGGTATAAAATCGAAAAATTAGTTAAAGGCCATAGTGAAAATTTGATCACAAAATGGTAAGTATTGATCTTAATCTTAAAGTTGTTTGCAAACCTTTCTTCTCGTGAAAAAAAATAAATTTAATCTGACTCTGTATAAAAATCTAATGACGGTGTCGCTGTTTTCCATTGTTTTCCGTGCATTTTTAATGATCAAAAAATGTCACTTACCCTGGAAATGTCACTTACGTGCTTCATCTGCTCTTCAATCAGTATCATAAGGCAGCAAAAATGAAATTAAAGCTACGAGTCGGGGCTAGTACTTCATTGCAAGCAGTGATTTACCATAACCGAGCAGGTTTCGAGAGAAATCTGTACTTAACTGTACTTACCTCATTACACCAATGTTTTTTAATCATTACTATAGTAAGAAAGTAAAGAAAATATAATTTGATTTAACCAAATATAAATTATTATTCAACTAAACGGTCTAGAAACAGAAAACTGCTCGTTAAATCCATATTCAAGATTGGTTAAATTAAATAAATAAATAAAATTATTTCGTATATGACACCGAAATATTTATTTACCTGACTTTGAATGTTTAGCTTTTCAAAACATTGTTTCACTTTCTCGTAAAACGTTTAATGCATTTAATGTTTCCTCGTTTACTATTTCTGCAGGTTTAATTAGTTCCACAAGAATTTTTCAATGCTTTTAAATAGTAAAGCACTATAATAGGTCATCATTCATCCCACTATTGTATAACATCTATTTTAAGGGAAGGTTTATCTTTATAAAAAAAAGCGCATGGTCTATAACTCATGTGATAGGGTAAGTGAATTTAATCAGGATTTATTTTAACGAGACAAAACAAATCTGCATAGCATAAAATAATAATGATGAAAGTATTTAGTTCTGATTTAAGCACACAGTGCTTTTAAAAAGCTAAAGTTTTAATAGCAGTGAAAAAATGGATTATCACTTTTTTTCATATAAGAGTAGTCGATACATTATTATAGACAATTTTATTTGTGGACTTGATTGTGGTCAGAAATTGTTAAGTAAAGTTTCTTTTTCTAAGTCACTAAATCCATTTTTTTTTCTTTACTTCTAAAATACTTTTTATCATTTCTTCAGATATTATTTCCTTTTTCTGTAAAAACCAAAAAAAAAAATTATTATATCTTAACTGATAATTTTGATTAAAATGATGGCAAAAAAAAGTTAATGGTGATTTTTAATGGTATCACTGAAAAGTTAATGGTATCACTGATCACCATTCACCATTAAAAAAAGTTAATGGTGAATGGTGATCAGTGATTTTTTTAATGAAATTTTCTGCCTTGGCACACCACACGCTTCTTATGATGCGAAATACTTTGTCAAGATTTTCTAAATGTGAAATAGCAGCTCAAACAAGAAATCTTTCAATTCAGTGCACAGTGGAGCCTAAGCGCGTTGATCATCACTTTTGTAGTAAACTTTTGAAGTTCTTCTAAGACAAACATTTATTTGCTTTCACTAGTTTTTATACGTGCTTTTATTAAATCAATTTGGGGAGATGATCAACATGAAGAGAAGGTCAATTTGAAATATTTCACTGTGTCAAATTATTAATCATGTTATTATTTTTTCAAGATTGCTTTTCTCTTACAGGCATCAATACGAGGATTTCTCAACCTCTACACATGCCGGTACACACATGGATGCTCCGGCACATTTTATTAAAGGAGGAACTACAGTTGATGAGATACCAGCCCATTCCTTCTTCGGAAAAGCAGCTGTCATAGACATAACTAGAAAAGCATCACTCAGTCCTGACGCTGTAGCTACCATTGAGGATGTCATGAACTGGGAACGCACTACACAAAGGAGTTTGAATGGGACTATAGTTTTATTGAACTCTGGTTGGGGGCAGAAGTGGAACGACCGTGACGCTTTTCTCGGCACCCCAAGTAATGACACCACAAAATTGCACTTTCCAGGATTCTCACCAGAAGCCTGTAAGTGGTTAACAGAGAATAGAAGTATCACGGGAATAGGCTCTGATACCGCGTCCATTGATCCAGGTACAAGCACCAGTTCCCCCTGTCACGGTTATGTTCTAGGGCATAGATTGTTTATCTAAGAAAATGTTGCCAATATAAATAAAATTCCAATTGCAGGTGCAAAACTTTACATATTCCCAATGAAAATCGGTAAAGGAAGTGCAGCACCAACTCGAATCGTTAGCATATTTTCGCCTTGAAAATTGATCACCGCGAGCTGTTTCATCTAGAATAACTAAATCTATATCATGTGGTTCAAATAAATTTTGAGTCCCAATAAAGTTACACAAAATTTAATTGAAATTTTATAGTCTGATAGATAATGATACGAAAATATTTTCCTTTTGTATCTTGCGTTATTGATTTAAAAATACATACTTTCTATTTCATTTTAAAAACTCAAATTAACTTATGAATACAAGGAAAATTCCACACTATTTAAAATAAAATCAATGCAAAATCTTTTAAAAGGATCATCCTTAATTCATCATATTCGATAAATGGTATTACAAAAAACCTTGTAATAAAGCAGATTATTTAAAATCATTCCACTTGCGTTTGTCAATAATTTGCCACCATTACCACCATAATGTATAATATTTTTTATAAAAAATGAAACATATCTGCATGAGAATACATAACTGTTTGGCCGCTATAATATTAAAGTGGTATTATAAATATATATATATATATATATAAAAATTTATAAGGATGCTTAAAGGCATA
>NW_027261462.1:0-4444 GCF_043381705.1 Parasteatoda tepidariorum | reverse complement strand
ATATATATATTAGGATCTGATATATATCTATTAATCTCATAAATAAAATAAAGTATGTATATCTCTCTCTCAACTTCGATGTCTCTCCTTATAACTTCAGCGGGGTTGAGTCTGCGATTAAATCGGTCTTAAGAGACATTGTAAAAATGGAATTTTCTCATTTTCATAAAACTCGACATTGATATGAATTTAAATGCAGACAGTTTTGATTTATTAGACACTTTAAAGATATTTTAGTGACGTTTTCCAGCTTTTAGTTCTTATTAATAGAAAAAAGAGCTTATTACACTTTCCTTCATATTTATAATTATTTTTTTATTCGATGCATCAGATAAACTCATTGATCAACGTGAATGCGGTAGCATAGACAGACTACGACAGACTACAGTCGTTTTGCGTGTAAACCTAACTTCGACTACAAAAATATCTGAAGGAAATTTTCTTTGTTTTAATATTCAGATGATAAATTAATAAATCAATGCACGGCTTCCAAAAAGGAAGAAAAAAAAAGACTACAACTACGTCAGGCAACTAAATCATGAAAATTCGGAAGCATTGAAAAGTTGAAAGTAAAAAATTGAAAAATTTGAGGAAATCTGGTTAGTCCAAAAAGTATCGTATAACTCCTTTTCAGTGTAGTATTGGACTAAAGACCATTAGCGTAAAGACATGAACATGATTTTTTATAGACATTGACTAAGCAAAAAAAAGCATGATTTGTATTTTTTTTAAATATTTTTTCGTACCTTGTATTAAAAGACTCCTGTCAAACTGAGAAACTTAAACTAAAACAAGTTTTAAAGTGGAACCCTCAAGGCAATAGAAAAAGACCAAGATTTAAAATTACTGGGCTGTGGTCGATTATATTTTAATTTATTTTGTAACCGTCGTTGAACACCCGACCCAATTTTGAGTTTATGACAATCAGTGTTCAAATCTGTTGCTGTGTAATTTTGAACCGGATACAGATAACGAAGGATTAAGTATTGGATGAAATTTTTACTCGTGGAAGGCGATTATAAGTGAATTGAAAACAATAGTAAAGACGTGGAAAGGGACGAAATATATGACCACAATCAGGTGAAATGAAAAGCTATAATAGACGCCCTACGCTTCAAATTGAAGTAGGGAGGAATATGCATGTATGTAAGCATGCCAAACTAAACTATGCCTGCCACGATCATCGATATCATAAATATTATAATAAGGAATAATATGATACATACCTTTTGTATGTTAGTGCTGACAAAGTGGCTCCAACAAGAACTATAAAGAAAATAGTTCCCAGGACAATAAACACTAGTGGTTGCTCTATAAACGATTAAAAAAAGATTATAAAACTGAGCATGGAATGAAGGAGTTAATATAGAAGAGAAATAAATTTAGAAGTGTTTAGATCGTACTTATTTAAATTTCTCAGAATCAATGCAGTTTAAAGCTTTTTGAGGTTCAACTTAGATTGCCGAAGTCAATTTGATTGCTTTTTACTTTTAATTATAAACACAAAGATGTATATAATAACGCTCTTTCTTAGAATTTTGTGACTTCTCGTACATATTATTTTTCTATTGTTAATATTTACCAATAACTTGTTATATAACTGTAAATAATATAAGAAATGTTACAAATTAATTTTAAATAAATTTCTTTACACATTGGTTGTTATTCTTTCACAATCCTGTCATTTTGACTGCTTTTGGGCAATAATATATAATGTATATAATAATATATAAACTAAGTTTTAATCTTTCAAGTGTTCAGGGACCGTCAGTAAGTAACAAATGGATAAAAATTTTATATCTTAAATTTTTTAAAAAAAGTTTCATCTTCAAGCATTTTTTTAACAAGTTTTCTTATTTTTTAAGGGAAAGCTCAAAATTATAAAAAGTTTTTCACAAATTTTGTTTTGTACTATTAAATAAGATTTATTAAAAATGACGTCTGCATTACTGCTGGGGATTATCTCTCATAAAAGTATGTCTTCTTTCGTATGTATTACTTCCTAGTATCATTGCACTTTGTTGTACGATCATCATTAGAAGGGTTTTATCATTTGTAAATAAATCTTGTTTAATAGTTGGAAATGAAATTTGTGGAAAGTTGTTCTTTCCGTGTTCCTTCATCTAAGTTGGGTTAAAAGCAATGAGGGAAGAAGGGGGGGATTTGTTTACGTAAGCGTAACATTAAAGGAGAATAAAAAAAAATTATGTAAAGATGAAGATGTACACTAAATGACAAATTATAAAAACAATTATAAAAAAAAATTATACAAATTATAAAAAAAATTAATCTGGGATAAGGGAGTTCCTCACAAAATATGTGTACATATTTACAAAAATAATTCAAAATTGATGCGAAGCAACAAACATCTCGAATCCCTGCATCACCCCCCCCCCGAAGGGCAACTGAGGTGAGGAGTGAAGCAGTTTATCATAAAGGTGTAGATAATTTAAATGAAGTGGTTGAAGCATTTTGACAATACTCCGTCGTTAATATTACAGGCTGTGTCAGGTCTGAATATAGCGTTATCCTATTTCATTTATCATATTCGATTTAATTAAATCGAAATTGAAGATTAGATCAAAATTGCATTGCGTACACTTTGTAGCTTTGTTGAAGAACGATGCGTTTAATCGTTGCAGATAGTTATCAAAGTTTTTAATTTTGAGGTCATTGTTCAGTGTTATGTTGCTAAAAAAAAACTAGAATGCTCATTAAATAAATGTTTCTTTTTGTAGTTAAGGCCATCTTGGTATGGCGATAAAGAATTGGTCGATGTGCTTGATATGCAGCATTAGATATCTTGACAATAGTTGAAACATGATTCTGATTCTAAATATTTAGCACAGGTTACCATTGGTATTTCGTTATTAAATCGAGTTATCTTATTATTTTCATTTATTTTCTATCAGTTACTTTTTCTAAATAAAAGAACATTCAATTTTGAGGGATTAATTTTGATTTTCCATTTAGAGCACCATTTTTCTATGGAATCTATTTCATATTGTATTTTATGAATTGCTCTATTTGGATACATCAAATTTGATAGTATCACAGTGTCATATGCGTAGAATGCAGTTAGCAAGTTAGTGTCAACTTTTTATACCATGAAATATGTGCTATAAATTAGAAAGAGAATTGGGCCTGGTATTAAGCCTTGGGGTTCTCCTGCTTTAATGTATCTTTTGGATGAGATAGAGTCGTTGGTTTTATTATTAAATGTTGCTTCGGAAAGCAAATAATTTATCATCTTTTGAATAAGGCCAACGAGCTATACTGTAAAGACTTTTGCAACATCTAACATCAATATCTCAGGTGTTTCTCTTTTAAGCATCCCTAGGCTTATAAATTCCAGAATTCGAACTAATTGTTTTATTGTTGATAAGTTGCTTCTAAAGCCACATTGCTCATTTGGCAGAAATTTTAAATAGAGTTTTAATCTGTTCAATATTATTTTTTCTAGCACAGCTTAGTAAACAATTTTATGTACTAGTGAATTTGAGTTGAATAAAATTGCAGTGGTAGACACGCTATAGTATTAATTTTAACCATTGAATAGGTTGAATTTCAACAATTTTTACTGTACTGCATTTAATTTTTCGGAAAGTGGCTGGGAATTACTTGTGATTTAACTTTCACCAATATCAAATTTTTTATCTTGCAATAATACCTTCCCCACGACCTTCGGACGTGATCTGACTACGCCTACCTTGACAGAGATTCACTTCAATATGAAGGTTTATAATGAGAGTGCAATAACTGAGAACTCTGTTTAAAAGGATTTAATTATTTAGGTGAACCAATATTAAGTTTTTTTTTTCTTTTTGAGACAGCAGAAAATTTCTACATACTAATCTGTCAGAAACAAAATTTAACTACTTAGTAAATATTAATTAGATTTTACATCCTCGTGATAAAATTTATTTTTCTAGTTTAATAAAAAAATTGAAGAAAGAGACGAGCTTCCTTTTTAGTCAAATAATTATATCGTGAGTATTGCTTCAGATGATTGAACTATCTAATCCCTTTGTTGCCGCCTTCAATAAAACGCATTCAATTTTATTGTTGTAAAGAAGAAAAAAGTTGGTTATGGATGCCTCGAAAAACGTGTCTTAACAAACAGCCTTTATTAAAGTCGCCCTTGAATTGTGTAGCAGATAAAAATAGATTCCTTCAACACTTTATAGGCTCAAAATACTGTTATTTTAATTGTAACAGTTCAAAAGTTTGTTTTCGGTTTTATATGATCTACTAATTCACTTAATCATATAAATTCAAAATTTTTAAGGATGGTACGAATAAGAAATCTGGTTTTGTAAACCGCACCCATCTCAGACCTTGCAAACACAATAATGTTTCCATACTTACTGCAAAAATAGTATTACTAAGAAATAATAAAAAAGAGCTAAATAACATTATTTTATTATTAAGACACTTCAAATGT